>NC_091823.1:37629187-37761687 GCF_038994185.2 Dermacentor albipictus
TGATTCAATTAGGAGAGTAGTTCTGAATCTCCATGTCGTTGACTTCACTCATGCTGTCTGCCTTTTACAGCGAGCGAAAGAAGCTGGGTTCAGAATATGGGTTTTATCAGTCGATGATGTTGTAGACTTCAGTGCTGTCCATGAGCATGAAAAAGGTTGAAACATGTACGATCTAGTTGAATATGAGCAGCAACATGGTGCCTGTGGTCGAAAGGCGTCCAAGCCTGCACGGCCGTACCGACATGCAAGGCTTAATAAGTCCCAGTATTTGTAACAGCGTTTAGTTCTTTAATTTCCCGTATGTCGCTGCTACCATACAGTGTTGGAGCCCCGTCAACCGCGTGCATCCTAGTGCGTCATATTGAACGCGACTGTTCATAGAAAAGACGAATTCATTATCATTATTCATTATCTACTGACTGACATAGAAATTTAGGGCCGGTATTTCCCAACGATGCATCCAATGTGTCGCTTTTTTTTGCGTTTCGTAAGTGGCAATGGACTTTACGGTGATGGCAGTGATGATGATGGTAATTCACGAAGACATCGAACAGTACATACTTTTAAACGTGGCGGCGACAAAGAGAGATGTAGCCTGCGAGAGTGAATCAGGTTGTACCATATTCATTGCAGTCTAGCAATTTGCTAATCTCTGATTTTTCTTGTAAAATTGTGTGTGCCTGCAACGATGACTCTGACACCATCTCTTTCGTTCTTGCCAACCGCTCCTCCGTCGTTATCGATGGAATGAGTTATTCCGTGTGACGCATAATAAGAAATGAATAATTTATGAATGGCATCAAACGTAAAAAAAATGATTTAACTGTTTATTCCTTTCGTTCGCCTTTCATCATTCGCTTGGACGTAGCCACGCCTCCGCTATCTCCGACATTCGCAACTCGGCGAATGGTAAGAACACAGAATGACAAAATGAAATGAACGTGTTATACTATTCGCCAACTGTATTCAAAGGATGTAACAATTTATTCCAATTCCTCATCCTTCTCTGCTTTCCTCAGTTGTTCGAGCGACGCTCCACCGACTCTATCACCATGATCGGCTGGTCGCTATTGGTGGATGGTAGGGAACGAATGCAACCAAGCGAAGAACAACTTTAACTTATTGTACTGACATTTATATGGAGGATTTGCAAATGTATACATATGCATATGCGTTCTCCCGCTTACGTTCGTCCAATACTTACGTTCTAGGGATGTCCCGAAAATAAGTTTCGCCCTTTTTTGAAAGATAAGAGCTTGCGCACCAGGTGAAACAAACAATCACCATAAGAATCCACGCCCGCTGCTGGTTTCAACTATAGGAGGAGCGTCAGCGGAGGAGGAATGGCGCATGCGCATAGCGCCGAAGGAAAGGTAGCAGAAGACCTCCGCGCCCGAGATTAACCAAATAGAAATCACGATGACATACAGACGTGTTCTGACAGCGTGGTCGCCAATGAAAGTGCGTGCTGTTATCCGGTATGAATAGGCACGTGGCAGTAGTGCGTCCGTCATCCATGAATGCCTACAGACCGTGCATGGGGAAGAGGTCATGTCTCAGGCCTTACATCACAGGGCCTTACCAGAGTGGTTTCTTCAAACTGATTGCACGCTACGAAAAATGTCTCAATTTCGGTGGCGACTATGGGGATAAATAGTGCAAGGTGTATAGTTGATGATGCCATGGTGCATTTGTTTTTTTTTGGCTATAAAGTTTCCGTGCAGAAATAAATGACGAAACTTATTCTCGAAACGTTTCTCATAGAATCGAACAGTCGGCACGTCGTAAGCTCGCGCCGAACGGTTGGAGTAGAAACCTTGCCGTCGGTGTTCCAGGATTGTCGTCATCATCGTCTCGCTGCTGTTGTCAGACACACGCTCGCATCAGGCGCATAGCTGTTTGTCTCACATAAACACATTGGTTAACTTGGTAACGCTTTGTGTAATACCAAACGATGCAAACGGAACAGCTTAAGAACTTGGCAAGGGGAAGTGTCGGTCAAGGTCATTTCCTCACAGTGCGTCGGTTCTATTAACGCTGGGAGCATTATTATGAAGAGGGATTCATTACACTCCCTTGCATGCTATACTTCATGTTCTACATCGTCACCCTAACACAAACCTGGCTTAACAGTGCTTTATGGGGCAGACATATTCTGTGAATCATCTCAATTCTTACTCTACCGTCGTGATCTCATTGAACGTCAAGGGGGCGGCGTTCTACTCGGCATATCTAACTCACTCTACAATCATATCGAGTTGCTATCGAGACTAACTTGAAAACTGCCTGGGCCTGCGTTGTAGTCGGGAACCATAAAACAACACTCTGTGTTTGCTATTGTCCCCTCAATCATGCTTCTAACTTCCTTCCTAATTACACGATGTACCCAGTTTTATGTTCGCATGCTTTCCGTCGTCATCGATACTTTAGGTAGGCGACTTTAATTTCCCTAATATTGTATGGTCGCCTGATCCTACCGCTTTGACACCATGCATATTCCTCGCAAAGTAGTGAATGCCTGGACTTCCATTCCACGTTTTTCTTTTCGCATGTCGTACTCGCGTAGCTATTGTCCCTGCGAATACACATGACTTAATACTGATATTGTTTTCGATTTATCTTACTAACCTGGACTAAGTGACCATATCATGCTTTCATTTGATTTTTACATTCCCACCAGGAAAATAATAAATCTGTCCAAGCCTATCGATGATTACAACAGACTTAATTTGGAAGAAATTAGCGTTGACCTGACGCAATATTTTTGCGGTTTCACGGATTTCTACGACCATATAACTGTGGAGACTAACTAGAACCTTTCTGTGGGCAAAGTTGAAAACACAGCAGATAAGTATCCCGCTGCGTAACATTTCATGTAGTTCGGATGCACAGTGGTATAAAAGCCTCCTGAAAGGCTGATAAGAAAGATCGTCTCTATCGCCTTGTGAAGCACTCACAATCCAGAGTTCGATGGAAAATTATGATGCTGCAAATGGCGGGCTTATTCATTGGCACTCAAACAGGGTAAAGCCAACTTCCAGTTACATACGTTACCATCGATGTTAACCAAAAACCACACAACTTTTGGTGCGTCGTCAATCTTAACTATGATAATGCACTTCATTTAGTCGATACTAATGGTACTGCTATGTTTGCACTCGAATGCGCTTAAATACTAAACGACATTTTTTGTAGCAACTTCATTCGATTAGGAAAGCAATGAGCGAGACTAGTTGGTGGATATTCATGATTGAATTTCGCTTAGCCTGAGCATCGTTTGTACGATTTGAGGATGAGATGAACATGATTGTATTGCTCTTAGTATTGCACCGACGGAAGAACCTAAGAACGAACATAACAGAACAAATTGTCCGCAATCAGAAATGTACAAACTTTTTTGTTCTTTTACGTTCGTTCTTTAAGCTCTTCCGTCTGTGTAATACTAAGGGCAGTACAATCATGTTCATGACGCTCAGAGGGTACAAACGATGCTCAGACGTGACAATTACCTATATGCCAGGCTACGATTACTCACCTATGGATCCTATTATCATTGCAACTTCTGGCATTCCTGAACACATAAAATCCCTAAAAATATTTTCAAGTCCCGTTTCTGATTCAGTTAACCATAAGTTTTGAAAAGCACCAGCGGTATTTTGTCCTTATTTCATTCCAAGATTTTTCAGCAGTCCGTGGATGTTGGATCATGCCCTCATGACTGGCAAGTCGGGAGGGTGGTTCCATTGCACAAATAAGGTAGTAAAAATTCACCTCTAAGCGATCACCCTACATCGCTAATCAGTATTCCTTGTAAAATCCTTGAGCATGCCCTCCACACTAACATCTCCACCTATTTAGAAACACAATTCTTCTTTTCTTTCTTGTAAAACATCTTTCTTGTAAAATCTTTCTTGTAAAACACAATTAGCGTCTTTTACTCAGCTACTTCATATCAGTTTAGACCATTAGCTGATTGCATTTTTATTGCTTTTCTGAAAGCCTACGGGAAAGTAAGTCATAGGTTGATACTCCCAATACTCCAACGACATAACCTTAATTATAAACTTATTAGATGGGTTTTACCCCAGGGTAGGTTTCAGGGGCACAGATAAACTATTAAAAATTTTCGGGTCATAGTGGTCTGCACCTACTATGTTCTCTGCGATAGAGGGCTCTGGGTGCAAGCAAAATACTCTGGTGTTGCTTTAAATTCACCCGATTGTACACTATTTCAAATAGAGGGCTCTATCCCTTCAGTGCTACGCCAAATCATGTGTACCGCACAACCTTTTAATTGTCGGCAAAACTGAGATATGCAACACGTTCTTCCCTGAACAAAAAAACCTTTCCATTTATAAGTGCTCCACTGTTCCACATTGTACGTTCACCATGTTTCCCGCGTATTTGCAATATTCATATGGTTTTCAAGGTATGAAGCTATGAGACGAGATAATATATTCAGGCCGGTTAGTGAAGGGGGAAGCTTAGGACATCTTTGCGAGTGGCAAATAATATCTGGTTACTTGTTTTTTCGCGACAGTTTTCACCCTATAACACGAGCTTTCTTGCAGGCCCGCACGGTTTATGTTTAACTTAACCTAGTGGTTTTATGAAAATTTTCTTTGCCACCATGTATTTGGGTCTTTATACGCGAAATATATTTCTCCGTTAGTCGCTTTAACAGTCAGCTTTTAAAATGAGTATTCGCACGGCGTTTTACGGAAGAACCTTTACAGAGATTTCATATCTGTATGTTCCCGCCACCACTTTTCCACGCGAAATAGTTCGGCTTGCCAGAACAAAAAGTACAAAATCGTTGGCGTAAAATGCATTTGACCTCATCTCTTAAAAAGCTCTTTTTTTTAAGTTACATTTTGAAACCTTGCCTGTCAGGGCTTGGCTACGTTCACGAAACCTTTTCATGACTTCCCTATATTGTTGCTGGTGTGATGCACCCCCGCGTTTTTTTGTACCCGCAGAATCTGAAGCGCCGCAGTAGCGTAGTCGGCAGGCACCACAGTCGGATTAAAACTAGGCTCAAGTTTAGCAAAATGTGCAAGTATTTCCTTATGTGTGCTTGTTTTGTATTCATGTTACATTTTACGGGATTTGGCATTTCAAGCGCCTTTTGTAGATTTTACAAGCTTGATGCAGTTTCGCCCCTGCTTCTAAAAGAATAATAATGAAAGGTTAATTTCAAGAATTGCAAGTGCGGGGATGTCCAATTTTAAAGAATTCTACTTATGCCTACATACGTGGCAGTGCTCCTTCCAGGTCCTAGACTAGATATGTCCAGGCTATGTATGTTACAAGTCTGAAAGGCGCCCTCATATATTTGGAAACATTACGCAGCGGGTGGCCTTTGAGGCTTTTCACAGATGTGCAATGCAATGGGGAGCCTGGAGTGACCAGTGCGGCGTGCCTAGTCAAAGCTACAATCCTTTTATGATGGACAGTCCTGCACGTGTAATTTTTGAAACAAGCTTTCACTTATTGTTATGTTTAGAAGCAGAGGCGCAACTGCCTAAACAACCTGCAATGGAGTAAAATCAGAAGCACTGCAGTTACTCCAAGGGTCTGCCATAGAGTAAAATCAGCCCTATGTATTGCAGTTACTCTCGCCAGCTACAAAAGACTAAAATAAGCACTACTGTAGTTAATCTTTTTTCACAGAGTAGAGCAGAAGCACTGTAGCGCTACTACTCCCTCCGGAAGAGGCAGAGCTGGCAGTACATAGAGTACATCTACTAAAAAAAAATCATCATATATCAGGACCTGTAGAGTCACATTTACAACTTTATTACACCTTCGATTAATAGAGTGCACGGACCACTATTTCAGTGCTTTTTGAGAAGCGTGACCGTGGCCCGAGCAGCCCGTTTCAAGGATGAGTAGGAACAATACGGTGCTTTGTGTATGTGTCGGCGCCGCCGTGCCGTTGCAAGATACTTCTTAGCCTTAGTCACTTTTACCGGAAGTAAATGCCACCTAAGGAAGAAAAATCAAAGCTCCTTTCTTAAAGAAAGACGGTTGAACGCGAAGCTTTCCCTGAATGCAAACTGAATCAAAGTCCAAAGTCAGCGACCACGCAATGAATCAAAGAAATGCTGAGTGACCCGATGATATGCATATGTGATTTGATTGTTTGTTTAGGATTGTGCATTTAGAACGTTGAAGTTCAATAAAGACACATTTCGTTAACTTGCAAAGCCTTTATTTTAGATCATGTAGTCATTTATTACTCGCACGCACACACACTTTCACTGACGACGCAACACCTGCACAGTATGTATGTCTGTGTGTATGTCAGTATGTATGCACAGCATTTATGGTCGTCATGACATTGTTCCCATGGTTCTTATCGGCACAACTGCGAATGTAAACTGTAGTGTTCTACACAGCTGTGTAAGTTAGCTTTTCTGCAGTGCGTTTTTGGCGCTCACGGACGAATCAGTGAACATAGAAAGCTTCGCTTTAAAAGAAATTGCGCATTCTCGGGGTTTAGCACCCTCGCCTCTTAAATGTACACAGCTCCAGTAACATGGGTTCGAATCTCAGCGACGGCGGTTGTGCAGAAGCTTTATTTTTGTTCAGCCTTGGCCGATGGGGAAACTGGAGGTAAGGAGAAAGCATGCCGACGACAAGAATCGTATTTAAGTGTCACTGATGACGACAATGGTCATAGCGTTCAGCTATGGACGGAAGAACAAGGAAAACCCAATTTCGTGTCCTTAACTGCTCGTGAGGCTTATAGCGCGTGAAAAGACAAGGACGAAAGGAAGACGTGACACATACATGTGTGTCACGTCTTCCTTTCGTCCTTGTATTTTCACGCGCTATAAGCCTTGCGATGTCTTATCGACAAGCCCAAATCACTGAATTACAACCTTCACTGCTATCGCAATAAAACAAGAGACGTAACCTATGAACTTCGCTTACGCGCGTAAAGAGAGATAATGCTACTGCTACTACTACTACTACTACTACTACTACTACTACTACTACTACTACTACTACTACTACTACTACTACTACTACTACTACTACTGCTACTACTACTACTACTACTACTACTACTACTACTACTACTAATAATAATAATAATAAAAATAAAAATAATAAAAGAGGTGGCTCAGAGACGTGCTAGGTCAGGAAAGCAGAAGCGACGTGCATGTTAGCGCGCCTGACAAAGATGACCGGCTGGAAAACCTGGAGCCTCGTGGGACGCGTTTGCTTCTCTTAGCGGTATTCTTATTGACCCACTCACTCGACTGACAACGTTCGCAAATTACATATCGATGGAGGCCAGCCAGAAAGACGTTATGGCTTCGGTTCTTTCTTCTCTCTCTCGCGTTGCTAAGGCTGGTCAGGAAAGAACTTTCTTTTCGGCGCCGTTTTGCTTTGTCGCGCAGAAACTCCCCTAAGCAGCATCTGGCGTTAGACAGGCTAAAGAGCATAGAAAGGCGCCAGAGATTTGGAGGCAGAGCTCAGACGACGTAGTGGTTCTTACGACGTGAGACGTCGTTTGATCGGTGTATTCTGCGGGAGTGGACAGACAGAAGTAGCAGAAGTGCATACCTGTACGCTGACTGAAATAGACTGAAGTAGCCATGACGGCGTACTAGAAAGTTGCAGCTAAAGGACAGGCTAGTTTTAGATAAACAGTCTGCACTAAAAATTTATATTAATTCGTTTAATGATGTTTCGGTGCCTAAAATGATTTTTTTCTTAAGATTATAAGACGTCTTAACATGTATCTTTGATACTCTTGGAAAAGAGAGTGAGAGAGAAAAAAAAACTGGCTGGTTTCTTTGAAGTTTATTCAGATTTATTCACATTTTCTTTGCGTACACAACAGCATTATTAGTGACGTCATTACATTCAGTGGTCCCATAGATATTAAACTGTCAGGGAGCCACCTAGTACTATACATATCAAATATAGAATGCAGTATGATATAAAACAAGAACATCAACAATAAACATTAACAGAAAAGCTAAAGGAAACGCAATAGCACACAAGCAAAAGCAAACAAATGAAATAAAAGAAATATATAAATTTATGGCAATATACAACAATTAGTGTAAGCTGGGAAACATATGCAACTGAAGAAATAGCGCAGGTTTTATGAAATTATTTAAAATAATCAATCTAACAAAGCCGAAGAACAAAACCACGGTACGAAGCGGGGCCGCAATAAGCGAAAGCAAAATGTTTCCAGGAACAATTGAAATACATAAAACTATATTTTACATGATATACCCGTGCATGCTAAAGAAAAAGCCGAAAAAAAAAACGGAAGCAACAGGTCGTATAAACAAATCAAGAATGTCAGAATTATACATTATTGCAATTGTTCATATAACTTGTCTCGTGACTGTTTCTTGAAGAGGTATAGAAACCAGGCACGTACCCAGGGGGGGGCCCGGGGGGGCCCGGGCCCCCCCCCGAAATCATGTGGCATACACCCCCCCCCCCCCCTCTCCCCACCCACGCCACCACTCCTCACACATTCCTAAAGCGCCGCCAGATCAATGTTGAGACTTGGCAGCTGTTCATCGGTCAGCATTATGCTGCCTTTTTCTCTCCTTTCAGATGGCGGTAGTTATCGGCATCTCTTGTAATGTGAAGGACAGTTGTCTCATAGATTCCGCACCCGCGCGATTACCTCGAGATGCGTTCAGTTGTCACCATCTATTCAACCATCACGCGCATAGCTGTTGCTTTTGTTAGTTCAACCTTCTTTGTTTAGGCTGATCCTGGGACCAGGAGAGGGATGCGGCTGTTACTCAGCTGGTCTGCACTCTCATGGAACGAGTTGTGGCCGGAGAAAACGCCAATTGCGTTTAACTTTTCCCTTTGCTTCATTCTTTCCTTGAGTTACGGCTCGCCGCGACGCTGGCTGATTCCCGGAACCTTATACACGTGATATGGGTTAGATAAGGTGGGAAATAAAATAATGTGAAAGAGCGTCCATCATGAAGTTCTTCAATAACCCCTAAACCCATAAGCAACATGACTGTCGCCCGTTACCTCGTCTGTTTTTCCCTAATTCTATAGCACTTTTCGTGCCAAATTGGGAACTGGAAGCGAAAATCGCAAGGTGTTGAGAAATTAAGCGATCTACTAAGGGAGAGAGCCAAGGCAACAACCAAACTGCAAGCAAAAGCGGATAATAAAAAAAGTTAACCGTTGTTTATGAGAATATTTATGGATCAACATCTTTTTATTTAGAAAGGAAGTAGAGAAAACGCCGCCGGAAGTGGAGAACAATTACTTGTTTTGAATGACGCTTCTACAGTTATCCGTCGAACCGCCTCACGTAGCCACTTCTCTGCTGTGCTTATGTGGGTGTTTTTCTAACCTTTCGCGGTGAGCGCAGAACGTCTAGAATCGCAGACTCCTGCGCTCTACGCGGTTAAATGGGACTGGCGGCCGCACAGCGTTACGCAATTCGCGGAACTGTCAAAACTGATCAACAAGGCGAAAATAACTGATATTCGAAACTATAACATGAGAAAGACTGAAGAAGGCGTAAAAAATGAACGCTGCCTGAAATCAGTAAAACAGAAACCTGGCATAGGACAAACCATGATGTATGCACTAAAAAGATAAGAAGGATAATATCATCAGCAATCTCGAAGATATAGTAAAAAGCAGCGGAAAACTTCTAAGCTGACCTGTATATAGTACCCAGAGGAGTCATGATACCTCACTTAGAAACAGGAGTGAAAAGGATACAGAAACTCTCCTACAACTAGCGATGAGGTCAGAAGGACCCTGCAAGACATGAAACGATGAAAAGCGGGAGGTGAAGGTAGAATAACAGTCGATTTAATCAAAGATGGAGGAGCCATAATGCTTGGAAAACTGGCGGCTCTTTATACGAAGTGTATATCGACTGCAAAGGTCCCAGAAAACTGGAAGAATGCGGACCTTATACTAATCCACAAAAAAAAAGGAGACGTTAAAGAATTGAAAAAGTATAGGACCATTAGCTTGCTCCCAGTATTATATAAAATATTTACCAAAATAATCTCCAATAGAATAAGGGCAACACTCGATTTTGTCAACCAAGGGAACAGGCTGGCTTCAGGAAGAGATACTTTACAATGGATCACATCCATGTCATCAATCAGGTTGTCGTGAAATCTGCAGAGTACAATAAGCCTCTCTATGTGGCTTATATAGATTACGAAAATGCATTTGATTCAGTAGAGATACCAGCAGTCATAGAGGCACTACGTATTCAAGGAGTACAGAACGCTTACTTAAAAAGCTTCGAAAATATTGCTACATGCGTGTGGTATTTGCTTGTTTGAACGAGGTGCGTGGGCGCCATCACTCCAGAAAAGAGGAGGAAGAACGAACTGGGCTCGCGCTGTGAATCTGACCGGTCTTCGCTACTACTGTTCTTGTAAATATAATATGTAAAGAGTTTCTCGTCTTACTGACTCGTCCTTCGCGTAAGAATATCTACAGAGGTTCTATAGCTACCTTAATTCTACACAAGAAAAGCAGGGAGATACCTATAGAGAAAGGGGGCAAACGGGAGACACAATTTCTCCAAAGCTATTCACTACGTGCTTAGAAGAATTCAAGCTATTAAACTGGGAAGGCTTAAGAGTAAAGAACGATGGCAAATATCTCAGCAACCTTCGGTTTGCCGATGACATTGTTCTATTCAAGAACAATGCAGACGAGTTACAACAAATGATTGGAGTCCTTTAACAGTTAAAGTGTAAGAGTGGGGTTGAATATTAATATGCAGAAGATGAAGATAATGATAAATAGCCGGGCAAAGGAACAAGAGATCAGGATCGCCAGTCGGCCACTAGAGACTGTGAAGGAGTACGTTTACCTAGGTCAATTAATCACAGGGAACGCTGATCATGAGGAGGAAATTCACAAAAGAATAAAAATAAGTTGGATCGCATACGGCAGACATTGCCAGCTCCTGACTGGAAGCTTACCATTATTGAAAAGTAAGGTGTGCATGCAATCAGTGCATTTTGCCAGTGCTGACATATGGGGCAGAGACTTGAGAGCAAGTTAAGGAACGCGCAAAAAGCGATCGAACGAAGATTGCTAGGCATAACGTTAAGAGAGAGAAAGAGAGCGGTTTGGATCAGAGAGCGAACGGGTATAGACGATATTCTAATTGACATAAAGAGGAAAAAATGTAGCTGGGCAGGTCATGTAATGCGCCGGTTAGATAACCGTTGGACCATTAGGGTTACAGAATGGGCACCCAGATAAGGAAAACGCATCGAGGACGACAAAAACTAGGTGGAGCGATGAAATTAGGAAATTCGCGGGCGCTCGTTGGAATCGGTTGGCGCAGGACAGGGGTAATTGGAGATCGCAGGGGGAGGCCTTCGTCCTGCAGTGGACATAAAACAGGCTGCTGCTGCTGATGATGATGGTGGTGATGATGATGATGATGATGTAGGTGGTGGGCCCCCTCCGAAAAAAAATCCTGGGTACGTGCCTGATAGAAACATATGTACCGATGATGATTATTCAATTTCGTATGCTATAGAATTCAAAGAAAATGTCCCAGAGAAAACAACAATTAACTTTACACAGTTTGTTCGAACGCGGGGAAGTAAATTATCGTATGCATGAAGCCTGGTAATGTTGGTATCATTGAGGAAATAATTTGCAAAAACCGAGATTAAGGTGTCGTAACGTTTAAGCTTGAAGATAAATAACCTTTGTTTCAACAGTTCTGTTAGTCGTAGAATATTCAGGTTTTGGTACAAAATACTATTAAAAGTCATTCATCGGAGCGCTCAATTTTGAAAGCGTTGAAGGGCATCTGGGTGATAGCAATAAGTGTTATGCCAAGATGATATACGATAGGACAGATAGCTATGAACGTATAGGAGTAATACAGTAAAAGAAAAATGTGTCTCTGGAAGTAGTCACGGAATTTAATGATTACATAGATGCCAAAAGAAACTTTCTGTATTAGTGAATGAAGGTGAAGATTATGTTTGAAATGCTTGTCTAAACTCACGCCTAAAAACTTGATGCCGTTAGTAGCTGGTATTCCTTCTTGTCCTATCTTGAGCACCAGGGGAGCCACTTTCAATAATTGTGAATGAAATATTACAAGTGTTGTTTTTGATGGGTTAATGCGCAGAAAGTTATTCATGCACCAAAATCTGACATTAGTTAAATCAACATTGAGATTTTCTTGCTATACGATGATGTTTCTTGTGAGATGAACAAAAGGACGTTGAATTGCTCAGGGATCTCGCCGACCTTTCATTTAATGCACTCAAGCGAGGTTATACGATGAGCACTCTTCTCTCCGCCCCGCGGCTTAGGACAACTTGCAGCTATCGTCATAAGATTCATCACTGTCAACTGAGTAGACGACGGTGTCGACACGCCGTGTGCTGCTACCTAAGGACGCGCATGGGGCGGCGCTTCCATACAAGGTAGACAGGTAACAGCCTCACGAAGCAAAAAAAAAAAAAGAATCTGGAGCTGGAAGACGCAGCCGTCTGCGAGAAATACACATCGTCGCCTTCCCATTCAATAAATTATTACCCAGAAGACTTTGCATATTATTACATTCCTTAATATATTACACAATCCCCCATGTGCGAATAGCGAGGCGTGAAGCATTTCCCTTAATTTCTAGAACTTTCAAGAAAAACAAATATATAGTTTTTATATAATGTAGACCCTTTACCTTCTTTAAGTAGAAAGGATGGGGTTTCGAGCTCAAGTTACGTTTTGTCAGCATAGCTTACATACTCATACTACAGTTGTGACGCTGCAGTAGATACGTGACACACACACACACAGAGAGAGAGAGAGAGAGAGAGAGAGAGAGAGAGAGAGAGAAAATGAATTTGCTTGTGGTCACTGCTTCACCTTAAACACTGTTTTTTAAGCGTTGCTGCAGGTCGCAAGGCCAGGGTTCTCTTTAGTCTTCACGTTTGTCTATTTTTAATCCTTTCCCCTCTGAAAGCAGCCCCTCGTGCTCAAGATCATGGCCTCACAAGGCAGGATTGGTCTCTCCTGCTGCGCCTCCGTATCGTCTGCTCCTGGGCGGCATCCCAGAGGTACAGCAAAGGCCTGGCTCCATACCCGGCTTGTTTCAGCATGCGGCGAGGCCGAAACAATCGAGCATCTTCTTTGCTTCTGTTCCGCTTTCTCCAAAGAGAGGGTTTCTCTCTGCAAGTCATTTCGGCGCCTAGGGCTCCCTGCTGTCTAGGCATCGCAATTGCTGTCCCCCGGTTGGCACTATAGCTTCGCCTTCAGGCACCGTCTCACGTTCCTGAACGACACGGAGCTGTCGTGTTACTTGTGAATGCGCAGTCTGGCTACCGCTGGCAGCCTAGGACGCTGTGACCACCTCCACCTTCTCTCTCTTCTTTCTTCTTTATAACACCCTGCCCTACCCAAGGCACTGAGTCGTGCTCTCTAAAAAGTTGCACAAAATAACGCCTCTTCCTCTTCACAAGCACTCTCTCTTTCTCTCTCTCTCTCAAGAGTGAATCTTGTGGGCAGCTATCCAGTAGAAGCCCTCGTGGCAGTTTTTTTTCATGCTTGAGAACATTACCGTCCTTATTTGCTCTTTACTTGCGGCTGAGCAAACGTTATTACGGTGTTTCACCCAGAGGCTTGTTTGCATGGCATCTGAAGCTTTCAAGAAGCTCCTTGGGCAGCCCTATACAATTCTCGCATAGATTATAATGCAGAAATGACTGCCTGGTCACGCGTGTTTGCCTCCGCGTATCGCAAGTCAGAGTGAAAGCTATGCGAAGTGCCAAAAGAATAAACAGGCCTTGTTCACCAGAAGAGGTTATTCTAAAGCCATTTCAACCCCGTAATTCAGAAAGTGCGCCGACCGCGTCAAAAGTCTTTTGTCGAAAAACATTCTGGATTCGTAATATTGAAATCTGTCTGGTACCCAGGCATTCCCTTATGCGCCCAACCTCAATAAGTAAAAAAATGTTATTGCTGACTTTCCGCTCCGACTTCGATCGCAGTGAAAGTCTTTAATGGCACGCCTTTCTAATCTATGGAAGCTCCAAGCACAAGGTTAGACCCCACGAGTTGACGCTGCACTTCGAAAGCATATAAGAACAACGTAACCGCGAGAAGTAGACTTCACACAAGTGTGTAAAAACAGGCACACCGATCACAAAGAAAAAGCTACAACATAAACCATCCCAGGATGACTGTAGAAGTAAATGCCATTAGCATTGAATAAATGTAGTGACACACCGTATTTCCACGACCGAAACGCGTCATGCATGAGGCGTGAACTGCAGCTGGGCTTCTCTCGCGCGCTTGTCTCTGGACATGCTGCCCCATCTAGCGGTACCACCGCGAAGTCCGCACGTGGCGCATGCCTTGGACAATTCAGGCAAGTGATGCGGATCCGAATCCGCGCAGTACCAGACAAATTTTGCAGGACTTTTTTGTTATTGAAGAGCGAGATATATCCAGTGGTACGTGACACAAGTTGCTGGGCAAGAGGTTCATTGAGAGAGAGAGAGAGAGAGAGAAGGGAAGACGGAAAGGCAGGGAGGTTAACCAGACTGAGCCCAGTTTGCTACCCTACACGTGGGGAGGGGAATGGGGAGTGAAAGAGGAAGAGAGAGAACTTAAGTGTAGGATGTCTATAGTCGGGCACTCAAGTCTGTTGCCTTCAGGTAGCGAAAAAGCGCTCGAACTGCTTTCTGGGCCAATGAACTGTGAGGCCAGGCTCCCAAGATCTTCGCTTCCGTAAATGGCCTGTCATCCAGTCTATTTAAGGCACACTGGAGAGTCTCACGTTGATTATCGAAGAGGTTCATTGAAGATCGGCATATGCCTAGCGGCTCATAGCCAGCACACAATTCGCGTGAAAGAGGTTAGATACAGGAAAGCATGTGGCATATACTGCATGAAGTTCCCAAAGTATGCGATCTAGTTAAAGGCAGACAGATCTTCAAAGAAAGAACAAAACGCGTTTTTACACTACTTCCCCGTGATCATTACCGACCAGGCGATCTCTCGTCAAACCCTACATATGACAGTATAGGCTAAACTGACCCTACTGATTATAACAGTAGAACTGGACGATGAAAGAGATGAAAGGGAACCATGCTGCTCAATTTTATTACGATTAACATTATTTGGGAACTTCACGGACTTTTTGGTATGATTTCCGTCTCTAAACTCTCTCCCGCCAACTTAGGCAACTGGGTTTCTTTTAATGGGTACGTGCCTGAATAGACAAGTTGGCAATAAGCAGCTTCGGCCATTGGGTATATGGAACTGGGCATGTTCCACTGGTAAAGTGCTGGTATAAGCAACTTGGATTATTGTGCACGTGCAGTTGGGCATGCGCCACTGGATAAGCCCCCGGAGAGACAGCTTGGACATTGGGTGCGTGCAACTGGGTACGTGACACTAGGGACGTTTACATTCTTCGCAAATCCTCTGAAATGGGTATATGCCACTGGGTAGTGGCCCCGGATAGACAACCAGAACAAGAGTTAAGAGGCGAGGAAACCGACAAAAAAAGAAAAAAAAAAGAAAAACTAAGTGCCCTTCCACTCAGTGAAGGATGACCAGCGAAGGTAGTGTGTGTGGGCCCCTTAATGGCGAACTGCACTTCCACCGTGGGTCGGTCCAGCATTGCACTATCTTAGGGATCAGCCCACGTATTGGGAGTGCTCCTCCGCCGCAGGTCAGCTCGGCATTGCACTATATTCGGCATTTTTCTCTACACGCGGAGACGATAGTGGCAAAAGTAGCCCTTAACAGCTTCGCTGTAAAAAGCCTCATTTTCGCCCGAAAGGCGAAACAGATTGTGATAGTAAATTAGTGTAGAGTTATACTAAGTAAGGATAGTAGTTTTATCGGCCGTATAAACTTGTGACCATAAGCATACTCACTAAATTAACAAGCATGGTGTTACGCGCGCACAAGCCAACAGGAACACGTCTCACTCGATGAACGCGGAAACTCACTTTTAAAACGCTACACTGAGGAAATGCGGCAGCAGAAGCGAGCGAATCGATCTTCCTGCAGCCACTAGCATCAACACGAAGTACGTCGCGAAAACACAGCGCAGTGCGGACCGTGTACCTGTCGCAAATGGCTTTCAAGGTACAGCGGCCCCTGGCGGCTGCGAGCGCCCACCCGGGCCGCCCGGAGTAGAACGCCCCGCCCCCTCCCTCCTTCCCTACCCTCTCTTTGAAGCCTTGCGCGCGATGGAAGGGCGCTGTGCTTCCTCCGCGCTTTCCGCCGTTGCGTGCGCGAGATTTAGCCGCGATCGCCGGCTCAACCTGGCACGCCTTCACTCGCACGTGCAGCATACGGCGCGCGGCGACGATTTTATCGTCCTTGCACTTTACACGGAGTCGCACGGCGACGCCGACGCTGACGGCATAAATTCTCCTGGAGTGTCCATATAATTGCCCTCATAATAAAATGTCGGCTGCATAGTCAGGGAGAATTTGACCATATATTGTGTGACTACATTGCATCAATGCTGATCGCATTAATGCTGCTTAAATAGATGCTATACCTGACTGAGAAGGACATGCAAAGAATAATCATGCAATTATTTTAGTTCGAATGCACGTTGCTTCCACAAATGGGACCAAATGAATTTTGCGAACGTTCCAGAAAATATTGAAAAGTCATGTTCAAGATATTTTACTGCGGCGTTTAGGCTATGCCAACGGCACAATACTATTTTGACGCTATATTCGACGCAAAATAACAATATCTCACTGTAGTACAGGTCTAATATTATTCGACCATAGTTCAGTGGACAGTATTGAAGAGAGCACTATGCGACCTCAAGGATAGGTCAGCAAAAATGAGATTCCTTTGGCAGACATTGTCAACAATTACCTATGACATTTCGATGGCTTCTGGATTGAAGGCTTTGTAAAAGATGAAACTAAGTGCCCATAATGTAGCAACAGGAATTGGTTCACGAAAACTACATAACGAATGTTGTCGCCTCTCATTCTTCATTGAAATGTATATTGCAGCGCTTGTATTTCTCGGAGGAAGTAAACTTGTAAATGCCAAGTGGTGAAAGGAACTGGGTCGATGCAAAAACTCTAGATGCCCATCGAACATGGAACTGGCACTCAGCTGATAATAGGCAAAGTTGGACGTGGCAGTACACTCATTGCAAGTCCGCCACGGTCTTAATGGAGTATCTTGGCGGAAATGCGTGCCGCGCAGCCGCGTAATTTCATCACAAAAGCTTGCTATAATCATGCCCTGATCACAGGTATTTACAAGATGGCTAAGCGTATAGACGGCGTCACTCGTCGAACAGTGCTGTGGAAAAAAGTTTCCGAAGTTTGCAAGGCAATCCTGACCGAAGAAACTTGAAGAGGTTAAGCGGTCGATCTGACCGGGCTAAATTAGCTCTCCCGATTAGCTGTGCAAGCACGTTTTCTTGTCTATACTCAACAATATTGTTATGGCGCAAAAAAAAGCCCACATTTACAGAGACACGTGCTGCGGAGCACTGCACTCATCGTTAACGATCACGTTCCTCCTACTCAGCTGCTGAGTTCAAATACGAAATAATGAATGGTAGGTTGGTGCGGTGGTCTTTCTAAATCTAAAACGCATCTCGGATTGCTAATGTAGTGTAGGAACATAACAGAGGTTAGCCCGCTTTCCAAGATGTTTTTTTTTTCGAACTTGTGACTGTACGTAAGTACATCAATTTCGACACAAATCCTAGGATAAACTGCCTTGCGAGAAGCACGTTGGGAGCGTCGTGTAGCTCTTCGTTATATAAGCTCTCACTTGGAAGTGGAATGACAGACAAAATGAGATGTATGTGTACAGCGGTTGTGATCATCAGAGTTCCGGATTGCAATAGTATGGTAAAGTTGAACTTAGGGCATGAGATTTGCATTGTCAGTTAGCTTGTGCCGCTTACTGCTGAGTGCCTGCCACGTGCAGCGTTTAGTTTAGTAGACAGAGGATGGTAGTGGTTCTACAGGGTACGCACGTAGCTTGAACGAAGGATTTAAAGAGAAGTGGTTAGCCGCAGCTGAATTAAACCAATGGCATATGGTTTGCCGTCATGTGCGCTCTTTAGAGTACTATTTATATTATTCTTAATTTGTTAATTAATTGAGACAGATTATGCAAAATTTTTAATATTCACTATAGGGTCAAGTGGGTTTGCTTGCGTTGTATAGAGGGAATTCAGAAATGACCGATCCAATTTTTCGTGGCAACGGACTTGCTGTGCGGTGTTTTTTTTGTTTTTTTTTCGGCGTTTGAAGAAAACCCGTGAAATATGAAATATGAAGAGCGCTGCAGTACGATAGCGACCGAGCGCAATCACGTGGTTTTATTTCATATTTGCCGGGCTTTCTTTAAACGCCGAAAGAAATCGCCAAGCAGCATGTCCGTTGCCACAAAAGAAGTGGATCGGTCGTTCCTGAATCCCCTCTACAACGCAACGAAGTACACTTGGACCTAAAGTCCATATTAAAAATTTTGCATACTTCATCTTACTTAATAAACTGATTAAGCAGCATATAAAAAGCTAATGAACGCCGCATGACGGCAAATCATATTCCGTTGGTTTCATTCAGCTGCGGCTAACCACTTTTATTTAAAAATCCATGGTTGTAGTTACGTGAAACACCCTGTATTATTGACGCACAGCATACAGCGGAGAAAACTGTGGCCATTTTGTTTGCGCTTGATCTTTGCAGACTAAGTTTTGAAAAAAGAAAGGTAATCTTCACCAAGTAAATACACCACGTTAGTGACTGCGATAGCGTAAACATTTCTGCAGAAGGTTAAATGTTGGACGGCGCAAGTACAATGGGCGAAAGAACGTCTTGAAGTGCTCCCCCACATACAAAACGTAACCCACAACGTCAAGAAAGTTGCGAGTCGGCCTGGTATACCGATAGCTTTAGCAGCACCAAACAAACTGGTGAGGTTGTACCGTCGCATTACGGGAAATGACGCTGAACAGCCGAAAGGCTGTAAAATCAAGCTTGCCCGCCTGTACACTAAGCGAAGTGGTCTGTGTGAAATACTCTTAAAGGGCGGTGAAGCTGCGCTGGCCAGACGGGGCGCTGCGCCAACGGTCGAGTTCAGGGAACAGGTGCTTAACGTCAAGAATAAGGACTGCGCGCAACTAAGTGCGCATGTGATTTAATTTGGATGTGAGCCACGCTCTTCAAGGACACACATCCTTAGCGAGGAACAAAAACAATGTTGCTCACAAAATCGTGGAAGTCTTTTTTTGTTTAAACCAAAACTAAAGGCAACAACTGTATAAGTGACACATCATTCAGTTTGTTTGATTCAGAAATGTGTTATCTGAAAAATCCTTATTAGTGTGAAGCGAGGTGAGAGCGCACATTTGGTGCGCATGCGTTATGAAAATTAAGAATATTGTTTGTAATCTCTCTGCGTGCTGACAACGAACCTTTGAAAGTTAAGCGCTCGGTCCTGTCTTCATGTACTTACCTTTGTGTGATCGTGTTTTTGGCGTTAAATTCGTTACTGCGAGTTCATTCGCTCGACTTGAATGGACAATTGCCTGAAAAGGCAGCGGTCAGGTCCTTCTGGGCCAGTCCGAATTCTTACGAGACCCACTCGGGTCAAGTTCGCGGTGGTCCGCGCTACTATATGGTGCGGGTTACGAGCGGAATTAGGCAGAATCACTGATGGTCCACAGCAGCTCGAGACTGCTTCGTTTACTAGGCACCCAACTTATTTATTTGCTCGCTCATCCTATTCCAGTCATTTCACTTTGATCTCTACTTCAGCGCAACTACGGATGGTGTGGATTTGAGGGACATGTTTGGGAAAGCGAATGCAGTGACGCCGTAACGTTGTTTTTCTGAAATTCATAGTAACCTTGGCATAAAAGTATATTGAGATAGCCATAAACATGGCCGGAAAGGAATGAAATCGGTGGCGTGCAAACAGAGGCAAGAAGGTGAGCTACGATGGCACATTGGAGGTTGGCTCATCATGGTGGCACGTCATGTATACGTGCACCATGACCGGCTTCTTTTCACATGTTAGATCTACCCTCTGGTCATCCTCAGGGATGCATTCAGACTGGGATACATAGCGTAAAAATTACACAGGGACAAGCAGAACACAGGACGAGCGCTAAGAACGAGAGGGCACGAGCTTGAACCTCGGCATAGGCCACACGAGTAACCAAAGAACAAAGATCAGGAGGAACAGCATAGGGAAGGTCCAAGGTACTAGAAATGCACTTTAGCAGGGAAGAAGTTTGGGGGTGTTGGTGGGATGCATTCAGACTGGGATACATAGCGCAAGAAATTACACAGGGACAAGCAGAACAGTAGCGCTCGTCCTGTGTTCTGCTTGTCCCTGTGTAATTTTTTGCGCTATGTATCCCAGTCTGAATGCATCCCACCAACACGCACAAACTTCTTCCCTGCTAAAGTCCATCCTTAGAGAGGCCGGTGTGGCTGAACTAAGGACATCGGCTTGTTGCTCCTTCACGGGCGAAACTTCGAACCATTATTGCTCAGCAACAGATAAAGTACGCGTTTAAATATTTTAGTTGCATGGGAACATAGGCTGTTGCTGGGGCCATTTCAGCGCAGAAGTTCCTTCTCGGTACAGTGGAAATGAGTGTTCTGCACTCCTTCGCCTCATTCTGGTGGCTCGCCATCTGGGCAAACAGGAGCGCTTCAAACTTCCCGAGAAGTGCTCTCACGGGGCTTCATTCGCTCTCGGCGCCATTGCCGAGAACGACGTGAGTCCTCTCTCGAGAGCTCTTTTCGAGCGCTTGAACGTTGTTTCTTGTAATAGCCCGCAAGAGAGGGCCATTGTCTCACTGTTTCGGCAACGACAGCGCGTGCTCGAAAGCACTTAGAAGTCTGGTTTCCTTCTGGGAAGGGGCTACCATTTGCAACGAAGAAAGCGTAAAGATAAATGGTGACAGCGCGCGATAAGTAAACAAGGTGTGGTTGTGTTCTTGGTGGTGTGGCTGCCATTATTTCTTCCTTTCGCTGCTTACTTCGTGGCACTATAGGGGACAAATACAAATGAAATGTGGCCATTGACTTCTAATCACAGCTATACACTGATGATATCAATGCTAAAGTGTAGAAGTCATATAGCTCCAATGCTCCAATGCCTCATTGCAAATACTCCAATATTGCGACAGATATCAGTAGAAAGACACAAAGCATTTTTTTTTCGAAGTTGAGTTGCGTTGCTGTGTCGGTATTGGAAAAAAAAAAACTGGCTACACAACGAGTAACAGTTTGACAACAGTGATATTAGAATTATAAACAAAGGGCTAGGGATGGGACGGCAATGTGCAGGCAAACCCAGAACGGACGTGTGAATTATTAATAAATAAAAGGCGTATTTCTGTTAGGCCTACTGCGCTGTGATCTTTAACCATCAATGAGCATCAATCAACCAACCTATCGGTTTGTTGGGTTTGTTGCTGATGTTAGAAAATTCTACTCGAAAAAGAAATGCGTTGAAACTGTCGACGATAATTTAAATGTATAAGAATGGTTGATTGCGCCTAGAAAGTTCAAAAGGTTGAAAATGGGGAAAAAGACCACGAAATTCTTGCTCTTCATCGCTATGTTTCGACGCATAGACTTCATCTGAGTGAGAAACGTTGCGACTTCAGCTCAATTTGAAAGAGCTGCTCTGCTCGGAAAAGAAATGCGCTGAAACTGTCGACGATGATTTAAATGTAAAAGAAATGGTTGATTGCGCCTAGAAAGTTCAGAAGGTTGAAAATGGGGAAAAAAGACTACGAAATTATTGCTCTTCATCGCTATGTTTCGACGCATAGAATTCGTCTGAGTGAGAAACGTTGCGACTTCAGTTCAAGTTAAAAGAGCTGCTCACAGTCATGGGAGCAGCCCTCATATTGAAGGTAGAAGGCACTGGAAGACCATTCACAGAAAAAAGGACATCGTGCTGGAAGTTATGATTATCACTACTCTTTCTGCCGGCAATTTTCGTCTCAACTTGCAGAAGTGCGTTGGAAAAGAAAATGCGGTCTTGATTGAAAGCAGTGCGAAATGTTCAAGTTAGTTGCTAGTCTCATACGGTGGCTTTGCTCTGAAGAAATTCGGCGCAGCATCCATCTATGTGCTTGCGTCAGGGCTTTTTTAAAGCGACGATGTTCGAGAAGACATACTGAAAAGACTGTGATTAATTTCGAAGGGTAAGTTATTTCTCGGTGTTCCTTCATTTAGACACATACTCAGTGCCGCTTGCCGCTTTAATCACACCGGCCACATTTTAATCCCACGCCGCATGGCTTAGAGACACTCGCCCATTGCATACACAGCATGACGAGAGCAAATGCATCGTTCGTAAAGGCGCTCGTTGTTAGGTTGTTCCGTAATAACTTTTTGAAGTGCAAAGAACACAGTATGGAGCCGAAGAATGAAAGCTGGATGAAAGCTTGGTCAATGTAGAGTTATTGCGGCAGAGTTTTTTTTTATCTTCCAAAATTTCAAAACTACGTATACTTGCTCCCTTCTTGAGCGTTACGAAGAAATACTTTTCGCATTTTTGCTAGAATCTGTAGCTTGCATAAAAAGAAAGAGAGGGGGGGGGGACAATGAACTTTTTTCTCGCTTGGTTACACAGACTGTATTCGAAGGAGGTAATGCTTAGGCAGGACGTCGGCCCCCACAGTGCATACCTCAATTTCTAGCCGGAAACTTTAGACGGAAAAGAAATTAAGTTTCGTGGCGACGGCCACACTGCAACAACATGTATGGCGTGTGCGCTGATGCACCAAAAACCTTTATGCAACCAAAACAAAAATAAAGTACCCTTCATGCGGTCAACTATGACGTTATTCGTTTGTAAATTTTCGCAGTATGAAGACAATCTTTCTTTCTATTGTCAGTTAATATTTGTTGGCCATAATATTTTGCCTTCCTGTACTTCACCGGTGTTTTGCGCTTAAAACATTCCATATTTTCGCTGTATGCATAGAAGCTTAGGCTGTCTAACTGCTCTGAAAATTATAGGGCAGCTCTGAATATTAAAGGGCAGCTCTGAAAACGAAATGGCAGCTTAATTCCACTTTCTCTCTTTTGCCTACAAGCTGCTAGGACATAATGAGCTTAATTAATTTTCAGACTAGTAACTAGAGCCCACCCCGCCATACCTTTTCACTAAAGCGAATATGCCACAGATGCAAACCTGCAAATAGACTAAATAACAATCGACGGAATGCGAATTATTAAACTTCCCCAAACAGAATCCAAACACAAATTGTTATTTGTCACTACCCATTTCCCTATCTGTGTCGTAATTTACGTTATTTACACATACTCTATTCTTAGCGCGAGACATTGCTGGGGTGGGTATACAGAAGTTGGTTACATAGCAAGAAAATCAAACATGACACAGCACACATTCGCATGCATACAAAACAGGAAACTGCATGACTGTGCTAGCAGCAGAAGAGTATGTTGCATATACGCGTAGCTCATAACAAAACAATATTGCATCTAAAAAAAGTCGCAGTTTCGTATGAATGGCGAAGCATCGATTGCGATATCATATTAGTATACAGCTATACGAAGTATAGTAGCTTTATCGGCCTCATAAACTTGGAAACATTCGCTTACTAACTGAATTAACAAGCATGATATCAGCGCGCACAGGCAAACATGAACACACTACACCCGATGACCACGGACACTCGCTATGAAAACGCTGGCGTGAGCAAGCGTGGCAGCAGCAGCGAGGTAATTGACCTTCGTGCTGTATATGAGTGAGTGAAGTAACTTTATTTTGCTACAGAGAAGACGCAGGGAGGACCCCGCGCCACCCGGCTAGTCCCACGTAGGGACCGCCAAGCCGAGCTTGACGGCCCAATCGCGGGCACTCTGGACGGCCAGGGTTTGGTCGTTGAGTTCGGGGCGGCCCAAGAGCGCAGCCCACCTATCCTCGCTGAAGGAGGAGCCGACGGCTTCACACTCCCACAACACATGGTCTAATGTTGCCCTTAGTCGTCCACAGGCAGGGCAGTCCACACTGGGATATCTTTCAGGGTATCGCTCCATCGCAAACAGCGGCGAGAAAACGGCACGCCCAAAGGCACGAGCTGTCTACAGATCTTTTGCAAGATATGGCACGCGCCAGCGCGCGCCGCCGCGCGAAGTATGCAGTTGCTGGCGGAGTAAAAGCCACTCCCACTCCCTACCGCGCTGCCTCCCGCGCTCTCGCCACCTTTCTCCCTTTCGTGCGCGAGATTTAGCCCACTTAGCCGCGATCGTCAGTTTCCCTTGCACCTTGCATACGGAGTTGCTGCATGAGCCCAACGGCGCACCCCTCCCTCCCTCCCTCCCTCCCTCCCTCCCTCCCTCCCTCCCTCCCTCCCTCCCTCCCTCCCTCCCTCTTATCCCGCCACGGCCTCTTGAGCGACGGAGGACGGCGTGTTCGCTCTCCGTCTTCCTCCATCGCTCGCGTCAGATTGAGCCGTGGTCGTCGTATCCTCTCGCACGCTTTTACACACACGTACAGCATACGGCGTGCGGCGACGTTCTTATCGCCCTTGGACTTCGTACGGAACATCACGATGAGTGCGACGGCGACTGCAAGAAATGCGCCTGTAGTGTCCATGTAATTGCTATCGCAATAAAAAGCACGTATTGAAGGGTAAATGCATACGAATTAAAAGAGAACGCACAAGTAGGTCTTTGAAATAATGAAGCACATGATGGTGGATTTCCTCCGGAAATTGTGCGGGAGATAGTTGCTGAAGTGAGCTCTTCTCGGACATGATACCTGTGCTCGTAACGCTTGTAACAGAAACAATTAGACAAAAAAAAAACAGGCACTGTCACGTACACGAGGTTCAAGTACACAATATATAAATGTTCACGCATTGTAAGTGTTCACGAGATATAAATGTACTTAAGCAGTTCTATATGAGGTCTCTCTCGAGTGCATCCTTCCAAGCATTACACTAGCTTATACGGACACAAGATGCACAGAAACGCGAAAGCACTTGAACAATGACGCTTCACGATGTAGACACCGGCGTGCAATTCAACCTACAGTATACCATGAAGGTTCATTATCCAACACGGTGAATACAGTCCAAGGATATGTTGAGTAAATGAATTTCGGTGAAATGAGAAAAATTTGCAGGCATAGTATGCTGTCAGCTGACGTAGTACATGAGTGAGTGGATATTGCCGGGAGGCACCTTCGGTCCTGGAGTGAACATAAGTTAAGCTAACGATACGACAACTATAATAATCCCGATTAGGTGTACATAGCCTGCACACAAAGATTGGGATTTGGCCTAGTAGTAGATGCAAATGTAAAATGTTTGGAATCTGCTTGCTTTGTTTTGACTTGTGCTTGCGAAACCAATCTTTTCAAGATCTGGACAAAATGATCTTAGGCGACAACTCCCACTACGGCGTCCCCCATAGCCGGCTGTGCAGTTTCACAATGTTAAACTCGGTAACCTAGTTTAACTTAAGCTGAAGTTATGGGAAGCGTGCGGCATCTGAAGGCAGCGCGACGACTTCGACGGAAGCGCCACTAATAGACGCACTGGCGTTTGTTGCTGTACAGCTATGAGTAGCCAATATCAGTTCGATGCTTACGTTTATATGAGCCACGCCTGCAACCACTTTTTTCGATGCCCCCAACCGTCATATCAAAAAGAAAAAAAGGAAAGAAAGACGGATTTCAATGTGTGCAATGAAGCGTTCTTTAGGCGATCAAATGTTGAGACAGGGAAAAAATATCGATGAAGCGGTCACATTTTCACCGTACAAGAAAAATGCGGGGGCCAGGGGTCGATTGTCCTGAAGAGAAGTGCCTGCGACAAGTGGAACAGCCAGGCTCCACCTGCTCAAAATTTTATCTGTTGGTATGCGGCTTTGCCATCCTACACAATGAAAAAAATTCGTTCCCGGTGGTCTGTTAAAATACTTGTTCGAGCGTCCAACAGCGCAACCACTATAGTGTTCTCTTTTGGTTCACGAAGTTGTGGCTTAAGCGCACGCATATTTGACTATGCGTCAGCTGTGAAATTTAGAATAAGACAGAGTAGGGCTAGGCTATGGTTTCAGCCATCTTTATTCTCAACCCTCTGGCACCTCGTTGTCTTCTTTCAGACCCTCTCTAACTTCTTCACAACGTCCACCTAAACTCCGCCTCTTTGAAGACTCATCCCTCCTGGCATGATACATAAAGACGTTCCGAATGGTTGCAAACTCGAGCACGCCGTCATCATTGACGTAACCAACCTTCTTGCACTGCAGTTTGTACCACGTGATACTGTCGCATGTACACCTGCTTCCTGCCCGTAAGACCTTTTCTGACGAGTACTAAATCATTGAGCTGTATACGAGCTATCCGCGTGTTGCGGCGGCGGTCGAAATATCTCTTCATATGTTCGCGGTATCGCCGGTATGCTTCGGCAGTTTTCCGATTCTCATGAAATTGCAGACCGTCAGCAATACCGAGCTGTTGATCAGCGGAGAGCTCCGCTGCTTTTCCAAATGTGGCGAGATACGGGCTACAGCCGATGCTCGCAGTGTGCGACCGATTGTGATGAGCTGCAGCGGCCTCCAAGCAGCACTTCCATCCGCCTTTGAAATTTGGATATATGGAAATAAACTGTTTCAAGTCTCGCACGATTCCTTCAGCCATGCCACTTCTTGCAAAATGGTAGGACGCGTAGCATCGCAAAACAACTGCTCGTTCCTTCGCCCACTCTTGCAGCCGCTCGCTTACAGATACAAATCCACTATCTGATATTGCTACTTTAGTATCCTTAAACATTTCTCGGCTCAAAAGGACAATCACACTATTCGCGCCTTCCCTTCCAGGTCCTGCAGCCACCATTCTAGTTCACTGATTTATTGCCAATAGGAAAAACTGTGTTTTTCTTACTCTTAGAGCACGCGCGCCCGCGCGCTGCCGCGTCATACGAAGCACAGTGTACAACCCCCTTCCCCCCCCCCCCCCCCCCATTCTTCCCCGGGCCTTGCGTGCAGCGACGGAAGACAGCGCGCTTCCTCCCCGCTTTCTTCCCGTGTGCGCGGGAGATTGAGCCGCCATCGTCTACTCACCCTCGCACGTTTTATTTCGCACATGCAGCATACGTCACGCGGCGACGCCGTTATCACTCTAGGACTTTGACAGAACATGACGGCGACGGCGATGCCGACGACATAAATGTGCCTGAAGTCTCCATAAAATTCCTATCGCAATAAACGGCAATATTTGCTCACATTCTCATGCCGACTTTATGGAACCTATAGGTGCTCGCCCACCCGTGCACGTTTAATTTATTGTGGCCCATGCGTGAATGGGTTTAATCTCATACGCGCACGATATCAGACTTCCCACGGTTTAACCAAGCTCGAATTAGCAAGACGTTTATAGCCGACGAAATAAGCACCTAGGTAAAACCATTTCAAAAGATTAAGACACGACGTGCAAGACAATAATCTCTAAGCGATCCAGATTATTTAGTATTGAGACCGGTGGCAGCTGCTGAGGACGAGGTTCCAAGATAAAGCTTAAGAGCCTACGGAAAAACTAGGTGCTTTGAGTAGACGATCAATAGCACTGGAAAAAAAAGGTTAGTGTCATGGCCAGCAGGAAAATTGCGACACATTACTGCACGCGTCATAGTGCAAATCTTGGAACCATGAGAAATATCGAGAAAGTTGAGAGGAGAGAAGAGCAGGTGAGAGGGGAGCATATATTATATGTATAAAATGACATATTTATGATGTGTAATAAATCGATAATAATTGCATATATATATATATATATATATATATATATATATATATATATATATATATATATATACACATAATTTATTGATTTATATAGTGGCTGCTTTTCTTTTTTCTGAGATTGCTTGCACATGCTAGGAACACACTATCACACCTCGTGATGGATCCGAGGAAGAAAACTACTGTTGCATGAAAGCTTTCCAAAAGTAGGAGGAGTTCCTTCAATCAACGAAAAACGCCCTTCACAGCAATCTCCGTTGTAGGAACAAAAAGAAAACAAGATTCTAAGTGCAATGGAACACTTAGGTTGACGGCTACGTCTGCAGCGTTGCTTTTAATTCTTCATCTACACTGCTATCGGCAAAATCGCACATGCTTTCCGCAGACGACAGAGTGTGCTCTCTGGAATCACTTAGCGGGCTCCTAGGTATAGTTAAGCATTTACAGCAACGTTCATCCTCTTTCTTTTTTCTTTCTTTCTTATTTCTTTCTCACTCGAGCGATTGCGATTTGAACTCGGTACATTACTCGCCGAAATCGATCAGTGATTCGTGCTGCTGCGTCGTTATTGCAGCACAAACCCCGGAGCATTCACCTCATATGCGCGCAAGCTTATTTCTTTAAAAAAGAAGCTTAAAAAAGGAGCAAGAAGAAAAACATTCTGCCATCACAACGTAGTCGGTTTTTGCCGCCTCAGGTCACTTCGAAAGCTGTTTTTGATTTTGTGAATAATGGGAAACATTCTCGACTTATGCAGCCTAAGCGTATAGGCAAACTAGTTTTTCTTATTTTCTTTTTATCTATTTATCTTTATGTTTTATTTCATTTTTACCTCTTTTTTGGCTCTGTGAAAGCGAGTCACATTTGTCATTGCATGTTGCATATTAAAAATATATTTCGGAAAGTGCCGATGCTGATTCCGAGGGTTTGAGCTGCTGACACAGAAGCTGACGCAAATAGCACGTCGTCTTACGAGCTTATGCTGGCCTCGTTGGCGTCGTTAGCCAGCAAGATTTACCTAAGCTCGCGGAATTAAGAAAGCGGCATTGAAACTCGCAGAGAAACGCAAGCATGCCGATCACTTGTGCGGCCACTCAGTGATAAGCTTGCGCTCACGTCTCGTGCAGTGTTATACAAGACAGAGAGAGAGAGAGCGAAAAAAAAAACAGGTAAGGGGCTGTTTGAGCAGGCCTGGCTGGTTTAACAGGGCACTTCAGAAGGGGCGAATGGGGAGATAAAAGGCTCCTAATTCTGCAGGCGAAGGAAAACCATATGCTGGCACGTACAGAATGCACAACGCGACAGAGTCATCGGATGAGACATGGCGAACAATCGGCATGGGCTCCAAAAACGAACCCAAGTAAGCAGGGTGAAACGCACAGAAAATCCCCAAAGAAGCGTTATATGTTGCCGTTAGAATGTACTTGCAAAGCATTAGTGTCCCGTTGAAGAAAAACTGACCGTGAAGGAAGCCATTACAGGCGACCGAAGAGCCACGCGAAACGCCTGGATATGCTAATACTGATGGGATGAGCACTCGAGCACGCGGACAAGCAAGCGCACACGCACACATGCGTGCGCGCCCTTACTCGCACACAAACACACGCGCGCACAGCAAGAGAGAAAGAATGAAGGAGGCACAGGGGGGGGGGGGGGGAGGGAAAGAGGGAGGGATTGTGGCGCTTCCTCTTCTCAACCGAGGAAAGCAGGACGACAGGAAGGAACTGCATAATTTTTTTTAAAATAACTGTTATGATATAGCTATTTTTTCTAGAAAATTGCTGCTGGGAGGTATGTCATGGCGGCGCCCCAAAAGAGCCTTTCCATATAAGCAAGCCATGAAACAAACGAATTATGGCCTTATGATTGTGACTTTGTACAGGAAACCAAAGTTTGCAAAAATTTATGGTGCCTCTCAAAGAAGCGTGAGAAAATTGTCGGTAATTTTAGACTTGTAAACACATATATGCAGTTCGTAAAAAAGAAGAAAAAAAGAAAACAAGGCGTGGAGGGTCCTATTTAGCAGGCTATAACAACTGAGCGAAAATGACGCTGCTTTATTCTTTCCAGTGCACACAAAGTGTAGGGGTCACCATCCTAAATATGGCACATTCAAATCACGAGATAATGGCTGGTTGTCCCGCTTAGGTATGCGCTTCCATTTGCTATCCGTACAGTGCTTGCGACGCTTAGGGATGACTCAGTAAGCAACCACGGAAAGGTTCTACTAAAACACTGCACAGGGGGAACATGGATACCCCACGCTTGAGACAACGTCTCGACAAGGTGTTTAGTCAGGGAAATGGCGCGAAAGAATAAAGTGAGGTTGAAGGAACCATAAGGGTCAAAAGCAGAGACTGGTTTTGAAAGCGAAGAGGACGGCGAAGTGTACGGGGGACACATGATTCTGACTCATTATAGCCGTTGGAAATAGCGAAAAGGAAAGATAGGGTCAATAACTCTAACGTCTAAGCAGGCGTTATCAGTAAGGTGCGCTTGTTTACCTAAAACGCACGAAGTGCGCCAAAAGAGACTTCGGAGAGCGAAGTAAAAAATAAGAAACGAATTACAAAGAAAGCAAAACGGTCATACCGAAAGGCATCCAGTTAGAAGTAAAATGGGCCAAGCAACACATTCTATAGATATATCACGGCCTCTCCGTTTATTGTCTTTTAAGGAAAGGGTGCCTTCCACAAAGCCTCCTGTTTACACACAAAGGCAGAGCCTCCCGGTGATTGTTTCTAGGAACATCTCGCAGGTTTCCGTGAAATATTCATCTAGCCTTACGCGCACACAGCAACGTTGGCTTTAACTCTCTCTCAACTCCAACTCTCCGCACAACCAGATTCTGGAACAACTCAGGGCAGCCAGCTCGCTTCTGCTCTACTTACAACTTAGCGTACGAAACACATTTCGTTGTAAATTATTCGTATAAGTTGTGCGTCGTGACCATGCAGAGCGCTATGCGAGGATATAGCCCACGTGCCGCTGGAATTCCATTAGTGATAATTAGAATCTTAACCGCAACTTCGGCCATTGCGGACTGGTGCTTGCGTTTTCAGCTTCATGACGAGCAGGTTCCTTCTTTGTGAGTGTCCTCGCTGCTGTGTGCCTAAAGAAGTGCTTTCTGCTGCACTAGGTGGAGTGAGCATTCGCGCTTTGAAGTAGAAATGAGTCCTGGGACACCTGTGCATACATTGCTGAACATAATATGCTTTACACCTTCTGATGCCCTTTCTGAAGACCCAACTCATAAAAGTTTCCGCCTACTTTGTCGAACTTATTTGCATCGTCTAGATTCTTCTTATTTTAACTCGCATCTTGTTCTATGATAGCTCATTACGTTCACTTTCTCCCCCAAACAGGGTAGCCAGCTGGTTCTGACACACGACTAACGTCCCTGTCTTTCTCTGTCTCTTTCCCCTCCTTTCAGAAGGGACGTGAATTAAGGCACACAAGAAACGAAGTGCGAAAGCTGTGCGTGCGCGTTGCAGTAATCCGTTTAAGAATCACCATGTTATGATGTGACAGACATTCTAATATTTACGAAGTATTTTCGTTCCGACCTTTCTATCCTGTGGCAACAGAAACAAGGTCAACAAAAAGAAAGAACCTGACACTCTCAACTTTATCTTTTATGGCTGTTGCGGCGCACGAATGGTTTCACTTCCTATATTGCGTTATCGTTCGTATTTGTTGTTTACTTGCGATAGCAAGATATACTAAGTGTTAGCACTTATTCCTAGAGCGTTTTGTCTGAAGCTTAGTGTACGTCATATAGGCCTCATAAATGTGTGGTCACGCAAAATGTTATAGACTTCATAGCAAGATGTACTTACTTTTGGCCCTTGTTCATGTCAGCTTGCCTGAACCCTTTTCTTCTATATCTAGTCATGCAAAAAAAAGAAAGAAAAGGGAGGATAGAATTTATTACGCATAAACCGACATCTTCGAGGCAATAGCAGTAATTCAGCTAGCGCTTACTAGATGGCGCCACAAAGCCACGCTGATGCCGGTTGGCTGTGGGAGCCCACGGTAAAACCACAAATGAGGCAGTGCAGGGTGACGTGGGTTGGGCGTCTTTCGAAGTCAGAGAAGAGCAATATTAGTTTGGAATAAAGACACAGGAACATGGATGAAATTAAATGGGCAGGTAAAGTGCACAAGTATCTGTACTCTGTGGCGTAGCAACAGGGGGGGCCGGGGGGCCGTGGGCCCCGGGTGCAAGGGGCAAGTGGGGGGGGGGGGGGGGTGTCATATACGTCTGAAGACAACCCTCTTTCCGCCGGCTACACCTCGGGGCGGGGGGGGGGGGGGGAGGTGTTACAGAAGACCTGTGGGCCCCGGGTGCCAGACGACCTAGCTACACCACTGTTTGTACTTGAAAGTCGTGGACACAGAACGGTCGAAGAGGTCAAGAAAGTTGCCAATCAAGGGCATAATAATTGTAACTCTGTATGGACAACCAGGAATCATCACAAAGAAAGTGAGAGAAACAGAGACAGTTAATTGGACGCGAAGAATGGAAACAAAAAGCACAGTTTCGATTTACACGAATGAGAAAAAGGAAATTAGAAGGGAAAATCTGTACAATAACGCAAAGGGCAGTGCCTTGCTATTTGGTGCTCGAGTGGGTTGCCTAAGGGCAAAAACATACCGGAACAAATATTCGGAACTAGATGAGGTATATGTCTATGGCTGCAGCCAAACTCAGGAGCCCACTGAGCACATCCTCATGGAATGCGAAGGAATTCACCCAGTAAGAACCGTAGGTAACGCAGACCTTCCGGAAGCGCTTGGGTTTAAAGTGAACGAAAGCATCAACTGGTCAGCACTCAATAAGCAAGAGACGTTTAGAGTATTGGCGGAAAAAAGCAGGGAAGAGATTGATACGACCCGATCTCTTACAGTGATAGCTAGCGTACAAGGTAGATTTTGAAGGGAAAAGAAGATTAAGGAGATGTATACAATAAGCGAGATAAACAACATGTATAACATACCTGATGAAATCGAGCATGCTAGGTGACTATTTCAGGCTGCCCCGTTTAAAAGGGCATGCAAATAAATCATCATCCGCATTCTAATCATCATCAACCTCATCATCATCATCATCGATGAAAATCGCGGAGGCTTCGCGAAAGCGCGTAGCATCTCCACCTTGCTTAATGCAAGTTCAACAACGCTGACTTGAAGCGACGATTCGTGAACAAGTCTGCATATTCAAGCAGCGCCATGTGCAAAAGAAGACATCATGAACTTCCCATGGTGAGTCTTTTCAGCTGCAGTCTTATACGGAGGCACTCTACTTTTTTGATTCGTCAAATGTCACTTCTGCCAGCAAGGTTTCGCCTTTGTCATTACGGCAAACGTCAGCTTCGCGGCTTGACGTCTCCTTTAGTTTGCCTTAACTTGATAGGAACACAATCTGGACAGTCAGTGTGCCTTATAGTGGTAAGCTGACGGATGCCAGCGTAAATAAAAGGGAAAAAAAATCTAGCGCGAGAGAGGATACGTGATTTAGACCTTTCGCGCTTGGAGACAAGATGTCACTGCCGGCGTCAGTCGGGGAGTCCATTTGGAAATCGACAGCTCGAAACTGTCAAGGAAGTGACCTAAAGGAAACGCGACGGGCATTAAGTCTGCTCTGAGCTACCTTGGACGCGCCCTGGCATAGTAATTCTAACAACTCCGCTTTCAACTTATGCTTCCTTCCGTTTCGTTTCAATAGCACGGGTTGGTGCTGTTATCTCTTGTCGTGCCTTGTCTTGTTTCCAAACAGTGGCGCATACCCACTACGGAGGAGGGGCCAAGAAGGAATGGTTTTAGGTATAACTAAAACAAAAACTCAATTTGCATAACAGAGCGTGGGTTAAAGAAATAAATGATAAATGAGGAAAAAAAGTATCGTTAAGAATTTTGCGATAAGAACATAAGAAAGTGAAATAATAGGAATAACTGATAACGTTAGAAATTCAGCAAGGTGCTCTATTTGTGTCTGTAATAAAATTGTAAACTGCGAGAAAATCATCGCTATGGTTGTATCTCAGTGAACCCCTTAAAGGAAAGATTGACTGGCGAGGTTAGCTATAGCCCAGGCTGCCGAAATGAAATTTCTAAGACTTTTCTTTGTCCTGGAAGTCGCTGGCACGAGAAAAAAAAAAGCTTCGATACATAGAAAAATTCGGACGCTTCAGTGATAAATATATATTGCGTACGTCTCTTTGAATAATCATAAATTTTTAGATATGTCTGAACCGTAAGCATGCGGAATCTGCAACCTGAGGGGGGTATATGAGCTTCCCTATGTAAAATAGTGTTGGAAACGAATCTAGCTAGCCCGAAGCATAAGCGTAGAGCTTCTCTTTCTAACGTATGAGAGGTTTAATTTTTTAGGCAGGACCATCGGAAAATAATACGCAGTCGAATTCTAATATCTCTGTACATTTGGCTCGATTTATTTTTTCTCGTCACTTCAACTTTTGTATCTATTATCTGCTGTTGCAGATGCGTGGTGGCAGAGTAGATAATCCCGCAAGAAAATACACTGAAGCACAGGAGGAATTGATGGCATATATAGGCATCAATAACATGTCTGTTAAGCTCTGTTGTTGAAGCTTTTATTATTTTCCTTTTGCTTTCTTTACTAGCTGTCAAACATGAGAAGTTTGAACACTTAAAGAAGGGCAGCTATCCCAAAAATATTGCTAAATTTAATAACATAGGTAATGGAAACAGAGGGCACTGTGAAAACAAGTTTATATCAAAATAACAAAACACAATCCGAACAAATACAGGGTCAAGCACGAAAAAAAAAGACATTTACAAATATTACGCATGGCTCTGCTATTGCAAGCACCAGAGACCAGTGGAGCTGGGGGATGGACACTAAAGTAGTGCCAAACGGCAGACAAGACGCAGGAGCGCCGGCAACGCGTCCCTACGGCGTCCGCCAAAAGCGTCTACTACGGCGTCCAAGCGTGGCCAACGCCGAAGCATACGCCGCGGTTGTCTCCACTCTGTACGGAGTGTCGGGTGAGGAGGACATCGAGGCATCCTAGCAGCCACCGGAGAAGACCGCGCCACAGGAGAGGGCACGCATCTGGGCCGCGTTCCTCGCTCGCGTGCGCGCCACTCCTTCTGCCCTGCTAGGCTCCACCAACCCTCGCCGCGTCACTATGCTGGGCGATGCTATTCTTATGCTCTGCTTTCACTCTCTCTCAGCTCTCTCTTCCCCCGCTCGGAGAAGCTGCGCACGTGAAGAGAAACCCAGCGAGCTTCGAACAGCTCTACTGTAAACAAAACAAAAAGGAGGAGGATTACAAGAGTGCAACAACAAAGACCTGAACGGGTCAATATTGTCCTCTTCAACCAAGATGACAGACTGTGACATTGCTTCACACATTCGCGTTACAGAATGACACCCTGTATTGCCGCAACATGCACCCCGACGAGACCGAGCTGCTACACTCTAAAAAAAGTTTACACCCTTTGGGGTGTATATCTGCCACACAACGACAATCGTCGTCTGCCTTGCTTGCGTTTCCTTTCTTGAAAACACCGCGCCCGCTACTTTGCGTTAAAGGAAATGCGGACAAGACAGATGACGTTTATTCTTGTGTGGCAAGATGCGACTCAAGGGGTGTAAACGTTCCTTAAAGTGTAACACTTTTTCCGTCTCATCTTCGACAAACCGTACTCCATCAACTGCACGATGTCCGCACCTTTGAACACCTTGGCGTTTCTCGGACGTATGACCAAATTCGGCGACGTTTCTTGTGGCGCCTTCTCAACCACTCTGTCAACGCCGGAATAAAACCAGCTGTGCATCCTGCTGGTCTGCTGCAGCCTGTGGATATACCAACCAACCTTTCTTTCGAGTTGTCATTGATCTTCTCGGATAATTCCCTATATCAAAGGGCGGAAATAAGTGGATTGCCGTCGCTACGGACTGTACAACCTGCTATGCTATTACAAGAGCCCTATCCACCACTTGCGCTACAGACGTCGCCAACTTCTTGCTTCCCGACGATATCTTACGCTACGGCGCACCTTGTCAACGTCTCCCCGATCGCGAAAGACACTGTCTTGCCGAAGTCACTGACGATTAACTTTGATCATGTGCTGCTAAACACAAGCTTACTACAGCCTACCTTCCTAAACCTAAGAGTGTTACCGAGCGCCTGAACCAGGCAATAACTAATATGCTCGCAATGTACCTTTGTCAGAAAAGCTGCAATACATTTTTTTTAAATTTCTGAGTTTGCAATACTAAAAAAAACTGTTGTTTTTAAAAGAGCCAACATTAAGTACTGCGTCAAGCTCGTTAGAAGCCCTAGTGAAACGTGGAACATGATTAAGCAAGTATATGCAGACGAGACACTTTTAAGAAGTCGTGTGTTCGAGTGCCACAAAAGATTTCGTGGAGACATTAAGTGCAATACAATTCCAGAGCTGGTCGCCCGTCCACAGCATATACCGATGCAAGCGTGGAGCGTGTAAGGCAGTTATTGCAAGAGGACCTTTGTGTAACTGTGCGCATGATATCAGAACTGGATTTGAATCGTGATGTGTGTCATAAGATTTTACGCGAAGATTTAAGGAAATGGAGACTTCATGGAAAAATCGGCATTCACTCACTAACAGACGAACAGGAAGAGGACAGACGGCGAATTTGTGCTGAACTATTGGATAGAGCCGCACGTGATCCCAGATCTGTGTCAAAGATAATCGCAGGGGATGAAAGTTGGGGCTACCAGTATCATCCTCACACGAAGCGTCAAAGTGCTGAATGGTGAAGTCATGAATCAACAACCTCGAAAAAAGTCAAACAACCTTCTTCTTTCAAAGACAATGTTGATTGCCTTCTTTGATAGCCAAGGATTGGCTCACCATGAGTATGTTCCTCGAGGTCAACCAGTGAACCAAACTCTTTAGATCGAAGTCTTGAAACGTTTGCGAGAAGCAATTCGACGTCGCCACCCTAATTTGTGGCATCCTCAGGACTGGTTCTTACTGCATGACAATGCAAGCCCCATACTGCTTTATCTGTTAACGAGTATCTGGCCAGACATTCTGTTACTGCCATCCCAAATTGGCCATATTCGCCCGACCTCCAACCGTGTGACTTTTTTCTTGTTTCCGCGAGTAAAAATGCGGCTGAAAGGAAAGCCTCGTCAAGATATCGCAGGCATCCAATGGGCTTTGACAAATGAGCTTACAAGCATCGCAGTTACAGATTACCCTGCTTGCTTCCAAGGCCTCCCGAAACGTTGGTAATTGTGTATAGATAGCCAAGGGGACTACTTTGATAGGAGCTAGGATCATTACTTGGTAAGTGCAATCTTCTATCTTTTACTACCTTTGCCCTGGAACTTTTCTGCAAAGGTTTTTGTTTCCTGCAATAAGCGCGACATAGACACTGCTCCACCATTTGTCACAATTTCTTATAATTCCTTGCGCCATTACACACCTGGCTATACTCACCATTTACCTTGTATTCGGCCGTGGGCCGACCTTGCGTTTCGAGCCTCTGCTTCCGCCCACACTTGACTCGACGTCAGAGTACGCTCATGATATCATAGCGACAGCGGGCCAAGCACACCAGATTGCCCGCCTTCGTCTCTGTGCTTCACAGACACACTAAAAGTGGCGTTACAAGCAGCGCCATCACGCGATAATACGGCCCCTACCGCATCCTGCGCCAGGTGACCACTGCCACATATGAAGTGTCTACAGTGGATGCCACCATGTCTTCACCTCTATCTTACACCATCCACGTCAGCCGCCTCAAACCCTACCTTTCTGGAACCAGTGAAAGGAAGCACCTTATCGGTGCGGATCACCAATAAGGCGCTTCTTCCGCCGGGGTTTAATGTCACAGTCTGTTATGTTGTAAGAGGACGTAAAAGAGGATGAAGAGGAAGAAGGTAGCAGAGGAAGAAGGAGACGTTCTCTTCTTCGTCGTCTCCAAGACGACGAAGAAGAATTTGACTATCGCTCTTCTACGCATGCTGGCTCACCCATTAAATTCTATCTGTAAATACACGAGCGCGTTTTCCGCCCCGTAACAATATTATACTCGAAGATAGAGTATTGTTCGCAGACAAAGAGTGAAGCCACTGTGCACGAGAAAATCTTGTAGTCTTTTGAGAGATGACATATGTTTGTTGATAAAGGACCAGTGTCCAAGCATTTCTTGCACATTTCGCAGGCCACAAAGAAGTCACTTCGCATCCGGTGGCGAGTGCGGAAGAGGTGTCAGTGTGACTATAGTGTAACTCAAAAGTCAGTTTACCTGCAACATCATGGCCTACCATACCAGTATTGCTTGGAATGCACTGTAAATGAACGTGACCTCCAGTGAATGTTGCAAGAGTTTATGTCTTGAAGTTTCATTTTTATTACTTTGTTGGTAAGGACAGCGGGCACCTAGCGCTCGTCCAGTCTACCTTCTCTTTCTGTGTAAGTGTTTGTTAAGTCCGCGCTGCAAACATTAATGTTAGCTCCAGCAACAGAGCCCCCGCCTCACCGCACAGAGAGCGTATATAGATGCATTTTTTTTTACATCTGCGAATACAAACATTCATAATGACAGTTTTCTTATGTAAAAGAGTAAGCTTAACATGACTATCCAGCTCTTACCATTTTCGATGTTATTCTGCGGCGAAAGACTTGCACTTAATTCTGCGATGTAAAAGGCACGCTCCCGAATATCCACAATTAACACTTTAACCGGCTACATAAATATTATTGGATATGCCTTCTTTATTGGTTGCCTTTTCGCCTTCCTTGCCTCAGATGAGTATTAAGCTGAGTTTTATAAATATGTGAGAGCAATGCATATATAACATACACAAACACCAAATCGTTTACGGGTTTGTTATAGTTTATAGGGCAGAAAAGTGACAAATTCAAAGTTTGGTGACGCCACTATTAAGAATGTAGTGGTACTGACTTCAAGACGAACAAAAAAGCCCATCTTTCGCAGTGACTCATGTTGCAATGACATTCTGTTGCCCAGCACGAGGTCACAGGAACAATTACCGGCCATTGTGGCGGCATTACGACTGCAGCGAAATGTAAAATTCTCGTGTCTCTGGTTTATTTTGCCCGTTAAAAGACCCCTGAGGTGGTCAATATTAATCCGGAGATATTCATCACGGCGTATCTCATAGCAATTGAGTCGCTTTGAGAATCAAACCGCATCGCTACTCCATCAATCAATGAAAACACCTGCCCCAAGAATCAGCTGCCAAGGGCGCCTGTTAACTTCTGACGCTGGAAAACGCGAGGAACGCCGCGTATCCTTAGCTCATCGCAGTCGCTCTACGACAGCTGTACCATGTCCACACAACTTACATGTGTAAGGTTACTGTACAACCGAGAGTAAATATAGAAGCGGAGCTCTTAATGTTCTGGCATTTGCGTCATTAGAACGCTTTCATTGGGTTTAAGATGTTGTTTACCAGAAAGCTCAAAATTAATGTAATCAGTGGTAGGCTATTCACTACAGTTTGAGGTACTTAGTACGGTGGAGGTTGATTGAGGTAACCTGTACGGTGGAGGTTGATTCTTCTGTTGAATATAGAAAATTGCGCAGATTCAAAATTTTTTTGTCGCGTCGGGCTATGTACGCCAAGACTACCACTGCGTGAAAAGACGTGTAGATAACGGCTGAAATTCACGTGGTGACTGATTCGTCGTTTTAAATTAGAACTTCTTTATATTTCATCGTAATTATGGGAATGGTAGCTAATGTGCTCAAGTAGCATCGAGGTTAAAAAAACGGTTTTATGTTCAAGTAGCCGCTTAACGTTAGGTAAATGTGGACTAAGCAAGTTGTATTCGTTTGCTGCAGTTGAGAACAACTACTTGAATGCCCCAGACCTACAAATATGCAGACACGCGTTTAATAAGAAGGTACTTGACTACGTCCAAGTAATATTCACAAATGCTGCCTTAACTTGGCTTCGAGTGAGCACTTTCCAGCACTTACACCCTCAGAAAACTCTTTGAGAGTGATAAGCGATGTTCACCTGCATATAATGAAACAGCAATTCTTTCGTGTGACTAACGGTGCCTCAGGCATACAAACTCATGGCTAAACGGAAACTCATTCTGTCAGCCTTGCGCACGAAGTGCAAGGAAAGCTGTCAGCGTGTCCCCTAATCCGACAGGCAAGCCTTTCGGCGTGCGGTTCTCCTTGGAGCTATTTGTTATTGGATGAGAATGCCGTGCTGCGCTGTCGATCCACCGCGCTGACACGCAAAACCTATCGTCGTGTAATATTGAGTTGGCATTCGAGCACTCTTGCGATTACAGAAGGACTAGATTCTTTAGAGAGACGCTGTCAGAGCTTCAAGCATCGTATTTATCAAGTCCTGTCCGTTTACGACCTTCGAGTAGAGAAAACAGCAGCGCATAATTCGTTCACGAAGCCCCGCGATCTCATTTGGTGACACTCATTAAGCAGGTATCGGAGGCAAAAAGAAACTGGGTCACGTCGGGCTCCTTCGGAGTTAACGCCAACAGCGATAGCACGTCGCCATTTGACAACATGGAGGCCCGCGAGTGGCCCACACGCTGAAAAATTCCGTCTTGACAGAGAGTTTTGTCTCACCGCCACGTGAAGAGCGAAGTACCACAGGTGTTGTTCACATAGAGTTTTCTGGTGATTAATGCTCCACGTAGCGTCATTTCTTGGCGTCCACTGCTTGAAGATCGCATGAGTATAAATTCATTCTGATCCGGCTACGCTTGCACAATTACGTTAGAAATCAGCTTCCGTCGATTGGGGTAAACTGTCACTTCGACTTAGAGATGCAAAAGGTGCAGGTTGGGTTGATCCAGAAATAAGGTTCCCATCTATTTTAGAAATAGACAACGTTGTTTATTCCCATAGCAATTTACATAATAGGAAAGATGAAACATTGCTCTGTTTTTCTACACAATCGACATCTTTTTCTACGCATTTTGGTAGACGGTGCTCCAATTTCTGTATTCCAATGTCGTAGAACTCCGCCTCAAACACGTTGAGGAAACATTTCACCTCTTCTTTGACTTTATCGTCGCTCCGTAAGCGTTGGGCATTCAAATGTTCCTTTAACTTGAGGAACAAGTGATAGTCACTAGGCGCGAGGTCGGGACTGTACGGTGGGTGGGGCATGACAGTTCACCCAAAGTTTTTCAAAAGTTCCTGTGTTCGACGGGAGACATGAGGTTGGGCGTTGTCGTGAAGCAGCGTTACACCGGCCGCCAGTCGTCCTCTCCGGTGGTTCTGGGAACCTCCATATCGGACGACTGCTGAGCCAAGAATGAGAGGCGAAGCGAAGCGCGGTTCGGGGAAACCGAGAGTGGGGGAACAGCCGCGCGCAGCAGGGTTGCCGGATTTCGCCTCGCCCCTTCCCATGAGGCTGGACCTCTTTGGGAACCGAATTTCTGGATCAAGCCTCGTATAATGTAACACTTTATTTCTCTCACCGCCTTGTGCCCAAAGCGTCCGATATGGTTGATACCCCTAAATTTACCTTTATTTTACAGCGCAGCTCGTAGCCCCGTTCCTGCGGCGAGCGTCGGCGTCGGCGGCATAACCGAACGAGCGAGCACAGCGAAAGATGAAAGAGCGAACGCGGAGCGGGGGATGAAGGACGTGAGCCGCGAACTGCAGTGAACTCCGCGCGGGAAACTGGTGTCATGCGGCCACACCCGACCACTCAATGTGGACTCGAACCTGCTCTCAGCCGGACCGCTCGTTTCGTACTATCGTCTGCTCGTGTCAGCTCTCGCTCGAACTCGTTTTGGTTTGCTTGGTTTGGTCACGTTCGCGCTTGTTTGGGTTGTCAAAGTTTGCGATTGTTTCGTAATCTCATTGTATGCGCGAAGCTAATTGTGTAGTAGTTTCTGGAAGCCACGTGGCACCAGCAATTACACTGGAACCTTCGACGAGTCATGTATAAGAGCCGACGTGATTGATCCGCAGATCAGATTTTCGACGGTCGCCGACTCTGCGACATGTCTCTCTCAAATTCCTTGTCTCAATATATCGCGAAATGGATACACTTATAGAGCTTCGCTAAATTTTCGCATTGTGGAGTATATATAGTAATCGCCGGTGAATTTCTTTTTCTCTCTGGTTATTCACACGATTCAATTCCTTCCAGATAATTCACCGCTCCCATCATCCTAGTGATAACCTAGGCGAAATGGAACATAATATCTCATTATCTCGGTTATTATATCGCGCAAATAAACCTTTGAGGAGGCATGATGTAGATGAGACAAAGAAAAACGCAAGGACAGAAAAGTTGAAAGAGTCAGCGCACGTTACAATTGACTGCTAATAGAAAGCTTCGTGAGGGAGAGGGAGAGACATCATGGGTGATGTGACTGATTGGTGCATCGGTGTACTGCCCCTAAGCAACCCTGGGGCTATGAGAGACACCGTAGAGTGGAGCGTTCCGGACTAGTTTTGACCACCCATGGTCGCTTGACGTGCACATAAATCTAAGTATTACACGAATGCTCTTGCATTTCGCCCGATCCAAATGCGGCCGCCCCTGCCGGGAATCGCACACGCGAACTTGGGCTCAGCAGCAGACCGTCATGGCTACTGCGCCACCGTGCAAGTGTGAGTGGTGTGCATGCGAAGCTATGAAAGCACGTGAATGAAGCACTGCCTTTGCTAAAAATAGCCAGTATGCTTTTTTTTAACAACCAGTTTAGCAAACCTGAATTTCCTCCGGATAACCTTCTTGCCTTCCCCCCCTCCCAGTTCTTTCTCTATTTTCTACGTGTTTTTCATTCTTTTTTTTACATTCCTCCAACTGTTCACCAACAAGCCAAACCGTTGCATGTGAGGCGCGGGTATGGAATATTGGAAGCCATCCTCGTAGCATTTCTAGTCCTCAAGGTTCACATGAAGGCGCGCGAGGACGACAGGTGCCCCTACAAAATAAATTAAACGATAGATGCTTTTAGAAAGCATTGTTCTGCGAAATTACCATAAATATGCGGCAATACGTTCTCCGAAAATGTAGCGAAGAAAAAAGAAAAGAATAGCAGGTGCGATTTGCAAGGTTAATACATAGCAAGAGAGGTGAGGAGGAGTCCACCAATGTGTCTGATTACACAAATAGCTCGAGTTTCCAGTATTAATAAGAAATTCAGCTGAGGGGACAAGGGAGCGAAGCGTGGCTTAGTTTTGAAGCCTCCATTTTTGAAACTTCTCACACTAAAGGGCAGCAAAGAGAGGATAGAAAACACGGGAAATTGGCAAGTGGCTCTGACCATCCTGAATGCTGTCATCTGATTTCTTTACACCGCAGGTATTTATGCGCTCTTTCAAGGAAGAAAGGAAGAGAAAGGACACGTGCCTAAATTTTGTCTTCTTACATTTATTTTAGGTACTCGTGCTATACAATCTTGATCTAATATATATATATATATATATATATATATATATATATATATATATATATATATATATATATATATATATATATATATATATATATATATGCTGACAAGAACCCATTGTTCCCCGTTACAGAACTTCGGGATTGTTTAAATATTGTCTGAAAAGGGATATTTTCAAAGGTATATTGCGAAGTTCCATCTATTTGGCATTGATTAGCTTCAAAGAGTATTAGAACGTGGGAGGACTTTGTGTCTAATGTTGATCACGCAGGCCCCAGACCTTAGCCGGAGGCTTACATCAAGTCCTGGATTCGCTTGACATAATATCAGTTCTCCTGCAAATTCAACGAGATTAAGGTCATCGTAGTGGAAATAACAATTCCTGTTTCTCAAAGGAATTGCTTTTACAAAAGTTTTCTGGTTATTGAACAGTAGACGAAGACTTCTTTTTGAATTGCATATTTAAGATGAGAAAATTGCTTCAATGTCAAGAATAGTAGCCGACGCTTCTGTGCTTATTGCATCGGGAGTGGAAGTGCAGCAAGATTGAACAAGATGGCTCGCACAGAGTCCGGTGCTATACAACGTTCCGTCCATTGGTATTGCGGGGTGAATGAGGGCTATTGCTCGGAGTTCGAATCTAATTGCGCCTCTATGCTGGCGCGCGCAATACCAATGTTTGAACAGTGCTTGAGTTGGTTGATCTTCGTTTAGCTTCGACAGAAAGAGAGCGAGATGGATAAAGTTCTTTAACGTAAGGCCGAGTGTCCAGTGTTAAGAACGGCCCGCTGAGGTGCAAGTTTTGCCAGCTAGACGAAAGAAAAGCAATTGTTGATGAGTTTACCAGGGTGCATTAGTGCCTCAACAGCAACACGCAGACACATGCAGACACGTCTCCATTATTGTTGCTGTTTTATTTGCACGAAAGCAATAGCACTAGTCACGTGCACCGAGCATCCCGCATGTTTTTCTTTGGCGCAGCTATGCCTATTTTCTGGCTAGAATTCTCGGCACATAAAAAGCGTAGTGTATGCACTCTGTGCCAGATTGTTTTTTACAGCGAAAGCGTATACGGCTAGCGGATTCGTCCGTCCGTCGCCTGTACGCCAAAAGCTCTTTCATACGTGGGCCGATCCTTAAGATAGTCTAATGCCGGGCCGACCCGCGGCAGAGGTGCAGTTCGCCATTAGGGTCCCACATTCACAGCTTCGTTGGTCATCCTTCTTCACAGAGTGGAAGGGCACTGATTTTTTTAGTTTTTGTTTTTCATTTCGTGACTCTACAGATAAAGATGGTTCTGATAACGGGCGCTGTGATTGAGCGTTTCCACATGGCCAATACAGCACGCTCCGGCTACGCGTATTCTATATGGTATGTTATGCCTGAGCTAAGTGATGCTCTATTCCTATGGCTATTTATATTCCTGCTTTTTTTATATTCCTTATTTTCTTTTGATTTTTCCCTACTCTCTTTGTCGTTGGAATTTACTCCTGACGTTGGGATAGCCGGTCTTTCGGTGGCTTTTTCCCGCATCTCACCATTCTATGAACAAACGAGCACTACGTCACACTTGATATTCCATGGGTGGGTATCGGTGGCATAAGAGAGTCGATACTATATCTTTATTATGGAATCGCTTGATTCTAATCGCACTCGTTCATTGAACAGAGAGAGTGCCGTGATAAAGCAAGATTCACCCTACGGACAGAGCCGAAGGTCGTTATGCAGGTCTCTCAAGGTGCCAACTTCTTTTTAGCTAAAGTGGTCCTGTCTATAACAAACACACATCAACCTGCACCAGTAGTGTGCCACTCCTGCTGCGACGTCAGCACACTGTATACGAGCTAAGGCGGCTGGCCAACAGCACATAAAGCCATGCAAGAACCACACTACAATCCGTCGCGTGGCAGCTCAGTGCGTAAGGCGATGCGCCGCTGAGTACAAGGTAGTGAGTTGGACACCCGACAGCAGCGGCTGCGTTGCAATGGAGGCGAAATGCAAATATGCGTGTGTATATTGAATTAGGCGTAAGTTAAGGGAATGACAACACATCTATATGGTATGAATGTTTCCGTACAACAGAAAGCGTGCCAGTCAGAGTGTGGAATCATGCAGTGGTAACGCGGAAGGCGTGACACATTTATTGTATCACAATTTTTTTAAATCTGCAGTGAGGCTGTAGCCGTTCGCTGGAAGCATGCAGGAAACAGTGATATATGAACGTGATAGGGATTAAATGCCGGCTTTGGTTTTACTTACTGGTTTTTGATACTTTTTTGACCTTGGGCCCGTGGCCTCGTGCTTCTGATATGGGCAAGGCTACAAAGGCGCTGCTGCGTTTTTTGAAATGCATCAGCCTGTATGACCACCTGTGACTAACTCAGCGATGAACGCTTGTCTGTGTAACTGCGCAAAGTGCGGATTTCTCTCTTCCTTCTCCTCTTTCAATCCCGTTTCCCCGTTCCCCAGTGCTGGTTAGCCTACAGGGCTCAGCCTGGTTAAACCTACCTTGCCCTTATGACTCCTCCTCCCTCCCTCCCTCCCTCCCTCCCTCCCTCCCTCCCTCCCTCCCTCCCTCCCTCCCTCCCTCCCTCCCTCCCTCCTTGCCGGTTTAAGATTATAATTTCTACTTAAATTGCAAGCAGTTCTATCACTTTCATCGGTATAAAACATGGCCATTTTATTTCCATCAATGTCTCACGACACATTCTGGCCAGTTGTCAGTCCTGTTAAAGAAACCCAGTTGATCAAAATGAACCCGAGCCCCGTGTATACTGTGCTCCTTATGACCCACTGTGTATTTTATCGCATTAAAGTTTACAATTTGATTAACAACGCCACAAATGAAGCTCACAAGAACGGAAGCACTTCTGCGGTCCGGAAGCGCACGAAATCTCATCCTGTGGTCCAACCTTCAATGTTGCAGCCTTCGCCGGGCAAAGACTTGTTTGTTTATGTAGGGTGCAAACGGATGACAGACGCTTGAGTTGCTGTTTAAGTAAGGGATGAGGTTGCGAGGATTCCACTTCCTGGAGAGCATTGGGAATTAAGTTGCCTTTCCTGAGAAACCACCTTTCGTTACTTTTGTAAGGGCACGCTGAGATGTCACTAAGAAAATAAACATCCCCGATCTGGTTTACTTTCATGCAAGCTTTGTTAGAAAAACACACTGCTTGAAACGTTTCTAGGTCAATAAAAATGAAGAAACGAAGTCGCCTCGCTAATAAAAAGTAAAATGAAATCTTATATTGATGGAACGCTTCAAGGAGCACAATGCGTTGGCGGGCTAGTTGGTGCGAATCCATGAATACTTTGTTTAGCGCAAAACGACAGACACAAGACAGGACAAGGCGCTACTCTCAACTGACATCATTTTATTGCGTCGCTAAAATTATGTCAGTTGAGAGTAGCGCCTTGTCCTGTCGTTTTTCTTGTGTCTGTCGTTTTGAGCTAAACAAAGTATTCATGGCTTCAAGGGAAAAAGAAGATTTGTAATGAAAAGAAGAATATAAAGTCTACTTGGTTAATTAACATTTATTCTGTAAGTTTTATGAGTTATCATATACAATTTGAACTCTCTTAAACTACGCGTGAGAGCTCTTGAATGGTACTAAGTTATCTTATAATTGTTGTTTGTTTGTTTGCTTGAGCTTGAGATCTTTGAGATTATTCGTTAAAAGAAAAGGGGTAGCTGGTACAACTGATGATCACTCCTGCGCAAACATTTTGAAAAGCAATCTTTCAAGAGAAACTTCAGTTTTAGCCCGATAATGTGTCTCTGTTGCACGAGAACTATATTTTTATAGTATTCAACAGTTTCTCCGAAAGCGATCGGTAAGTCTCATTTCTATCGTTTCTTCTTTTTCTTTTCCGCAGAAAATATCAGTGCATCCTATGAGTTCCAAATGTCTTGCAGGACAATAGAAGCGATGACGACAATCTGAAATGCAACAGTAATATCTCACAGACTATGAGCAAAGGGTTATGAAGCATGCTAATTGACTATAACATATTGCCACGACAAACTTGGTGACATTCAAGTTGCGCGCCCTTTGCATTGGGCGCTGTGCACGCCGTACAGTGGCGTTGTTCAGCAACAACAGGCAGCGATCTTCGTGGCACGGGCAGCCAGTTGGACCCGGCTCGCACGCGCCACGCGCACGAGGTGTCACGCGAGGAGAAGAGGAAGACGGTTCGAGCCCAGCTTGAGAACGCGAGTGCCGCGGATTTCTGCACGACCTCAGTGACTTTACTTGTGGGCACAAGTTCGCCTTTAATAAATATCCTTGTTTTACTAACATCGTTACATTTCTGGTGGAGGTGCGGGGTATGAGTCGAAGCCCCACGAACGAAAGTCAGCGTAGCCCCGACAACCCGCGAGTCCATCCCGTGGAACTGACACCTGTACACCAGCGGACCAGCCGCCGTCTTCGAGGTGACTCGCCCGAATTCGGCCCTCTTCTCTTCTTGCCAAGAGAAACTCCCACAACGGACGCCGCCACCATGACTACCCAGGTAACACCGGCACAGCTAGTCGTAAGCCAACCTCGCAAGCCGCCAACATTCCATGGTGACTCGTTCGAAGACGTGGAAGATTGGTTGGAACTGTTCGAGAGAGTGGCGAGCTTTAATGAATGGAATGAAAGACAAAAGCTCCGTAACGTATATTTCGCGTTGGAAGACTTCGCAAAAACGTGGTATGAAAACCACGAACCCTCTTTGACCTCTTGGGAGGAATTTCGCCGACAACTGCTAGCAACGTACGCGAGCACGGATCGTAAAGAAAAGGCGGAAATCGCACTTCAAGCCAGAAGCCAGCTCACAAACGAGAACGTGGCGATGTACATCGAGGACATGTCCCGCCTGTTCAAGCGTGCTGATCCCACCATGAATGAAGATAAGAAGCTGCGCCATCTCATGCGTGGAGTAAAGCAGGAACTCTTCGCAGTTCTCGTCCGCAACCCACCGCGCACGGTCGCCGAGTTCAGATGTGAAGCAACGACCATCGAAAAGACACTGGAACAGCGGGCTCGGCAATACAACCGTGAGGCAAGCTGCGCACCTGTCCATGTCTTCCCTGGAGGCCTGCCAAACGACCTGGAAGCCCTGCGGGAGCTTGTCCGGTCAGTGATCAGGGAAGAGCTCAACAAGTTGCAGATACCTCAGGCTCCAGCTGCGCTATCTATCGTCGACGTTGTCCGGGACGAACTCAGGAACGTCATACGGGATCCAGAGCGTGAGCCACAGCCGACGCGGCGCACCCCAACGTACGCCGACGTACTCAGGCAACCCGCGGTACACAGCAGTGGATCAGTTGCGACGACCGTTCCCTACCCGTCGACAGTACGCAGTGCACCTCGTCTACTGGAACCACCGGCTGCCTATCAGCCTTTAGCACGCAGTGCACCTCGTTTCGAGGAACAAAGGCCCCGCAAAAGTGACGTCTGGCGTGACCACGAGCGCAGGCCTCTGTGTTTCCACTGCGGAGAAGCGGGTCACCTGTATAGGTTCTGCCCGTACCGTCAAGTTGGGTTAAGGGGTTTTCCCTTAAGCGCACCATGCCCCCGAAACGGTGAACGGCCAGCGGAGATCGAAGAATACTTGTCGACGCGCCAAAGCCCCGTTACTCCTCGCCAACATCAACCACGGGCACCGTCGCCCATGCGCTACCGATCGCCTAGCCCACGCGCGTCTCCAAGATTGCCTAGGCGTCGTTCACCAAGCCCGCACCAGGAAAACTGAAGCAAGCGACCTGTGGAGGTGAGGCCGCTGATAACCAGAGTTTCGAAGATCCTCCAACGCGATTCCAGTGCGGTGACGAGATAATTCCAGTCTACAGGTGCAGGAACGAAACGATTACGTCAGATTTGCGGTTGATAATAGACGGATGCGAGCTGAATGCCTTAGTCGACACCGGCGCTGATTATTCAGTAGTAAGCTTCAAGATGGCGAAGCACCTTAAAAAAGTTGTGACGAAGTGGACTGGCCCGCAGATACGCACGGCAGGCGGCCATCTTATTACGCCCCTTGGCCGATGCACCGCAAGACTTACGATCAAAGGCTTCACATACGTTTCTGACTTTATTGTACTGCCAGAATGTTCACGGGAACTTATATTGGGAATGGATTTTCTACAAGCTAACGGCGCCATAATTAACCTACGTAGGGCCAGTGTATCTTTCTCGACAAAACAAGCTATACCTGTGGAAGAATCGGAGGAGCGACGTCTCGCTGCACTGCGCGTCGTTGACGATGACGTAACTGTGCCGCCACGCTGCAGTATAATGGTTCTTGTGGAGAATGAAAGATTTTCTGACCGCGAAGGCATAGCAGATGGAAACATAGAGCTCCTTTTTAACAAAGGCATTTGTGTGGCTCGGGGCCTTGTTCAGTTAAGCGATGGCCGTGCAAATGTCGCACTTACAAATTTCGGTAATGAATTCCAACACATCGCACAAGGAACAGCTATTGCCTATTTCCACGAGTTCTGTGAAGCGACCGAATTATGCAGCCTAACTACGTCAACTGCCCTACCAGGAACCTGCAGTGTCGACAGATCAATTACCGTGAACCCGAGACTCCCTGAAGCCCAAAAGAAACAGATATATGCCCTGATAAAGGATTTTTCTGACTGCTTCTCCACGTCCTCGAAGGTACGGCGCACGTCTGTTACGAAGCACAGAATCATAACAGAGGACGCCACAAGACCGGTATGCCAGCACCCGTATCGAGTGTCACCAAAAGAAAGGGAGATCATCAAGAAGCAAGTAGAGGAGATGCTTTCAGATGACGTTATTCAGCCTTCCAGCAGTCCATGGGCGTCTCCGGTAGTGCTGGTTAAGAAAAAAGATAACACGCTTCGATTCTGCGTCGACTACCGTAAACTGAACAGCGTAACCAAGCGGGATGTGTACCCCCTTCCGCGTATCGACGATACGTTAGATCGGCTCCGATGTGCAAAGTTTTTCTCCTCCCTGGATCTCAAGAGTGGATATTGGCAAATAGAGGTGGATGAACGGGACCGTGAAAAGACAGCATTCGTAACCCCTGATGGCCTCTACGAATTTAAAGCACTTCCATTCGGCCTCTGTTCCGCACCGGCAACTTTCCAGCGAATGATGGACTCTGTGCTTGCAGGATTGAAATGGCAGTCATGCTTAGTGTATTTGGATGATGTGGTCGTATTTTCCACCACATTTGACCAACATCTAGAGCGCCTGCGACTAGTGTTAGAAGCTATTCGCGCAGCAGACTTGACAATTAAGCCGGAAAAATGTCAATTCGGCTTCGATGAACTTCGGTTTCTCGGGCACGTCATCAGTGCTGAAGGCGTTCGGCCAGATCCCGAAAAGACAGCAGCTGTTGCGAGGTTCCCGACACCCACAGACAAAAAGTCAGTGCGACGTTTCTTGGGTTTATGCGCATACTACAGAAGATTTGTGGAAAACTTTTCAAACATTGCTGAGCCCCTTACAATACTGACAAGAGAAGGTCAACCTTTCATGTGGACAAGCGAACAACAAGACGCCTTTGACGAGTTAAGGAAACGCCTGCAAGCTTCTCCAATCCTTGCCCATTTTGATGAGACAGCCGACACTGAAGTTCATACCGATGCGAGTAACGTCGGCCTCGGTGCCATACTAGTGCAGTGGAATAACGGCCAGGAGAAAGTAATTGCTTATGCCAGCCGTAAGCTCTCGAAAGCAGAGGCCAACTACTCCGCAACCGAGAAAGAGTGCCTTGCAGTCATTTGGGCAATATGTAAATTTCGGCCCTACCTCTATGGTAGACCATTCCGAGCAGTCAGCGATCACCATTCGCTTTGCTGGCTGGCGAATCTCAAGGATCCATCCGGACGACTAGCAAGATGGAGCCTCAGGCTTCAAGAGTATGACATTACTGTCGTATACCGATCCGGGAGGAAACACAGCGATGCCGACTGCTTGTCACGCGCACCCGTCGAGACAACTGTGCCAGAAGAAGAGGATTTCCCGTTCCTTGGCATTGTTGACGCGTCACAAATTGCTCAACAGCAACGAGATGACCCGGAATTGATTCCACTTATACAGCGCCTGGAGGGACTCGACGTTCAACTGCCGCGTATTTTCTCTAGGGGGCTATCCTCGTTCTGTCTGCGAGGAAGTGTACTCTACAAGAGAAACTTCGAGAACAGCGAGACAAAGTTTTTACTTGTCGTACCCACATCTATGCGAGAAGAAATTTTGCATGCCTGTCACGATGAGCCGACGTCTGGACACATGGGCGTGAGCCGTACAGTCGCCAGGATTCGTCTGAAATACTACTGGCCCAAGTTATTAGCATCAGTGCAGCACTACGTCAAGACTTGTCGCGAGTGTCAAAGGCGCAAGACTCCATCCGTAAAACCGGCCGGCCTCCTCCAGCCAATAGAGCCACCAAAAGCCCCATTCCAACAAGTTGGTATGGACCTCCTTGGACCCTTCCCAACATCATCTTTAGGCAAAAAGTGGATAGTTGTGGCCACGGACTATCTGACCCGTTACGCAGAAACTGATTCCCTGTACAATGCAACGGCTGGCGAAGTCGCGAAATTCTTTGTCCACAATATCGTGCTCAGACATGGCGCTCCCACAGTTGTTATCACCGATCGTGGAACGGCCTTTACTGCGGACCTAATGAAATGTTTGTTGCGAATGACACATACTGATCATAGGAAAACTACGGCGTACCACCCTCAGACAAACGGTTTAACTGAACGCCTTAACAGAACACTGACCGACATGCTTTCGATGTATGTCGACGTTGAACATAGGCTGTGGGACGAAATTTTGCCATACATCACCTTCGCATATAATACGGCCGTTCAGGAAACAACACGAGTCACCCCGTTTGAACTTGTATTCGGCCGAGCAGTATCCACAACTTTGGATGCTATGTTGCCGTTAGATGAAGAAACCCATAACTCATCTGACCTGGATGATTTCTTGCAACGAGCCGAGGAGGCACGACAGCTGGCAAGGTACCGAATACGCCGCCAACAACGCATCGACTCCAGCCGGTACAACCAACGCCGTCGTGAAGCTCATTACCAGCCCGGTGACAAGGTGTGGGTATGGACCCCAGTGCGACACCGTGGACTGTCTGAAAAGCTTCTGTGCAGATACTTCGGCCCTTACGAAATACTTCGTCGTATAAGCGACGTCACTTACGAAGTGAAATCCGCTGGACACGAGAGCCCAAGACGGCGCAACCCCACGGAAGTTGTACATGTTGTCCGCATGAAACCCTACCAGGAGAGGTCATGAACAACAGCAACAACAACAAAAAAGTGAGCGCCCACAGGAACCCCTACTTCCTCTCACACATCGGGCCGATGCGGTAAGGAGGGGGATAATGCCACGACAAACTTGGTGACATTCAAGTTGCGCGCCCTTTGCATTGGGCGCTGTGCACGCGGTACAGTGGCGTTGTTCAGCAACAACAGGCAGCGATCTTCGTGGCACGGGCAGCCAGTTGGACCCGGCTCGCACGCGCCACGCGCACGAGGTGTCACGCGAGGAGAAGAGGAAGACGGTTCGAGCCCAGCTTGAGAACGCGAGTGCCGCGGATTTCTGCACGACCTCAGTGACTTTACTTGTGGGCACAAGTTCGCCTTTAATAAATATCCTTGTTTTACTAACATCGTTACAATATAAAAAACTATAGCGTCAGCGAAGAGTAATAAGGCACAAACTTCAGGAGACGAAGTTAAACAGAAGTATTGAAAGTGAAAATCACGAAGCAAGAACGCTGAAACGCTTCAGAAAGTTGCCTTGTCGAATTCTGTTCTTGAATCAGTAAAGGGCAGGGCGGCGGGGCAAAATGAGACGCGGGACAAAACGCATCATTTACACCGCACGTTATCTTTTAACTGCGCAATCTAAGTGGTGTGACATTTTGCCTGCAGGCGCCTCTACATAAAACTTTGCTTTGCTAAAGAACTGTGTGATTGGGCGACGGGTGGTAGAGAGATTGAAAAAAAAAAAAAACGGGACTGAATGCTTATGTGGTAAGGCACCCCCTCCCCCTTTCTCATAGAAAAAAAGAACTACAAATCAGCTGAACTAATTCTCAGAAAGAGTACACCGCAGAACCAAACAGCGTTCTCGATAAGCGAGAGTGCTCGTTTTACTTCTTCCATTGCCTAGTTTCACTTTCACGGAGTTCTTGTTCAGTGTGTTTTAACACTCACTATGCTAATATTATTCGAGTAATACTCTACTACAGGGGCAAAACACGCCAAGGAGGTCTTGAGCAGTAATTTTCGTATTATCATTTTGTGGAGCTCATTGCTTGTGACTGCTCTACACCATTGCTCTCTTTTTCTCTAGGGCGGTATGGGCGTACGAGAAAAATATGTCCAGCGTTGCTTTCGCTGAAAATGGCATGCAACGAACACGTGAAACCGTCCATCAGTGGAACCGATTTATTCGAATTGCGACAAAAGTTTTTACAGCTAAGCTGTATGTGGCTGGCGTTTCACGTACTTTCCGTGTGCGTCAACCAAAACTATCGTCAATGTCCCATACCCCCGTAAGCAAGCAAAAAATGCAATGGCTCGTAGCCCCGTAAGGCAGAGGCTAGAAGCACTCAGCAAAGTGAAGTTAACAGTGCTTATATTCTTTCTAATCCCGCATACAACATAGAGAACAGCATGCCGAAAACTGTCTTCATCAATGGATCATATCCAAGCAAGCAATGGCTAATACCCCCGTAAGCAAGCAAAATATGCAATGGCTCATAGCACCCTAAGCTGCATGGCTACAAAATGTATGTGCAATTGTCCTCTTGACTCGCAAAATGACAATACCAACGATTGTGGGTATATATGTCTGTGCCGTACAAACTAAAGACTGAATTGTGATATCCACTGTGCATATATCTTCACGCACACCCAAGTGTGATATCGAAAAGTTCATGACCACGTACTTCGCATGTGTCAGCCGTGATGACACTACCACGGTGATCATCGTTATAGACTTCAATGTGTACATTTCAAAGCCAGACAAGAAATGCTTCACTTAGTTTGAGCAAAAGTTTGGTTTGAAGTGCCACGTGCATCCAAGTCACTCAACTGCTGAACTGCGTTCGTGTATAGATGTAACTTTGACCAAGATTCTCTCTAGGGTTTTAAACGAACCAGTCAGCGTTTATCACAGTAACCACAAAGCTATCGTCACTGTCATTTTGAAATGATGAAAATAAATACATTTACTCTTGTCTGATTCTGTGCGATGTGCTGCAGCTTCGCTGGTCATCACCCTTCACAGATAGGAATGGCTCTTCAATTTTTTTGTAAGCCGCAGCGGCGTTCGGGAAAAGCCGTTGAGCTTATTGACTGTGATAAAAGCTTTCGGTAAACTTCTCTATCGCCAGCAATAATAAAAAGGTAAAGCAAGGGATGCACATGTGAGCACAGTTCTCACCTAATCCACCTACAAGGCCAATTTGTTGGGAAGGCCTGCGGAAAGGTTTGGAGCCTCGCTGAACCAGAAAAGTACAACTAGAAGGAGGCTAAAGGAAAGCAAGGCAAAAGCACCCACTCAGTGCACAAGTATGTGAAAAAAAAGTGTGCCTGCCTGCCATAAAACTCGCACCAAAGGGCACTTTCAGTGCCTGGTATGCAAGGTGTTATCATTACTAGGTTATTATTATTATTATTATTATTATTATTATTATTATTATTATTATATTCTGGTTGGGGAGTATGTCTTATTTTCCCACTCTATCTCTCACCATTTGCCCAGGGGTCGAGGTGAAATGAGACATGTTCGTGCTCTTAAATATAATTTTAGTTAATACTTGTGCTAATTGCAGCGCCCCAATTCTTGCTGGCAAAGAAGGCAAGGAAGCAAGGAACATTTTGATTGGAATTATCAAAATTATCGCTATTGTTAAACAAGATATCCGTATCATTTTGAAAATATCTGTCTTATTTTACCCGACGTTGCTATACTCCTGCACGTTAAGTTTGTGCCCACTGCTTAGGTAATGTACAATTTTCCATGGTGAGCTGTCGCATGTTGTCACTTTGATACCATGCTCTACTTCACATGTGCATAATGCAGTTTCCGCGCAAACAGATTGTGCAAGCGCTCCGCTGATTTGCTCATAAAAATAAGTTATGCAATTTCATTTGAACATAAGCGTTCAACTCCATTTCCCTGGTGGTAAAACCACTTTTTCGTTTGCTCTTTACGTACTTCTTGTCGAGAAGTTTAACCTAATTTTGCTACACTGCGTGACAAGTCTATATGCCTTACTGAGTTTTTTGTTTTTATCTGTTGCAGCATGATACTATGCAAAAGTTGTTGCTCGTTCGCACAAGATAATAGTAACATGAACCAAGTCAGTTACAAACAAGCACTGCCGTTTTCCGTTCCTTGATTTTTCGTTTTTCCTCATCGACTTTTTATGCGTGCTTACTGAATGTGAAAGTGAATATGTAAGAAGAAAAGGGACAGTAAAGCTGACTTGAACTGAAAGTCAAACACAAACTCGAACTTAATGCAATCACAGTTTTGTAAAATAAGGCCATGTTGCTTCCCACGTAGCTGATAGATAAGCGTCAAACGAGCGTTCGCGCGGCTATACGCACGTACGAACACTGTATAGTCGCCCGCGCAACATCCCTCAAATGTTATTTGAGAGTGGACCGCAATATCGGGATTCCAACAAAGCATCGCTTCAACAGCGACTGTTTCACAAGGTTCAAGGGAATAATGCGTATGATATGATTGCCCAGTTTGGTAGTTGTGTGCCTGCCGTCTTTTGCATGTAGGAAAATTTGTGTTGCTACATAGCTCTTACATATTCAAGCAATCTGTGTACATGGACCGCGTACTTAAACCATACATGGTTCAAGCGAATGACTTCTTTCGCTCTTACGGCAGCTTTTGCGGTGGTCAAAGGTTGGTGGTGGTTGGTACTCCCTGCGGCGGTTGTGGAAGAGGAGGATGGAAACCGACTTCCACAATAGCTGCAGGCACGGCGAGAGACAATGAATATATGATCAATCGGCCACCTGCACTATACCATTGGACATATGCTGTTGTGAAACATCAAACACAACCTGCAACAAAGACGACCGTCAAGCACATCCTTATTTCAACAAAGCCAATAGCCCTCTAGAAGCGTTGAGTTATTCGCTCACATTGACGATCATCGTTGCTGATTTTTTGCACCTAGGCTTTTCGTCGCAGCTGTTAACGCAGTAAAAGCGTTCTTGGCAATGAGCTATAAGAAGCAAAAATAGTATTTATATCATGGAGGAAGGAAATCATAGGAGAGGCCCCGGCCAACATGGACGTATTTGAGATAGTGTGGCGATAAGTCACGTGCTGTTTTTCGCAGAGAACCACTGGGGCTGTTACCCCAAACGTCAACGTTGCCATGGCAACCACGCTCCTGACGCTCTCGCTGCTGCTCTAGGCCTCGGAAAGGTGAGGAAGTTTTTTTTTCGGCCCGTGTGTTTCTCGTAGCGAATTCTGTTCGCGAGACAAGCTGACTTTAGAGCGTGGTGTGTAAGCTTGAAAGTTGTGTTTTGGGTCCATGAGGGTATTATTGTCAGTCAGCAACAGACACACAACAGCCTTGTTGAAGGCAAATACACAGTGGTCCGCATAAAAGCATCGATGCTTTCGCGGAATATAGGTTACTGTTTGTGGCACATACAAGAAACTTAATTTTGCTATTGCGCTTTTTTATTTTTTTTCTCTTTTTATTGTTTCCTCTGCTCTTAGAGCACAACACTGTCATCCGGACCAGAGCACTGCCCAGCCCCGATCAATAGCATCATTGCTTTGGCGGGCTGACAAAATATTTGACTGTATGTTTCGTGTTCTAATAAAAAATAAAGAAACAAACAAAGAAAGCATGACATTAAATTGATACAAGCCGTCCGGTGTGAAAAATTTGGCGTTACAGCGATTAGCATCGGCCATGGGCACCTAATAGTCTCCAAAGTGAAGATCTAAGGAAGAAACTCGGCTCTATTGTCAGCAGTCAAATACGTCGTCTGTGCACGGATAGACATCCTCTAACGTCATTTTACTCAAACGACGATGATCGACACCAAATCGGATGGAACCATCTTTCTTTTTAACAAGAACGACTGAGGATGCCCATGAACTACTTGATGGCTGAATAACGCCACAAGTGAGAATGTCGGTCACCTGCTCGTCAATAAATCCTCTCTCTCTCACCGAAACCCGGTAAGGTTAGTGCCGCAGGGGAGCATGAGAGCCAGTGCCGATGGTGGTGGGAGATAGCTGTCGTCCAAAGAAGTACTATGCATGGTAATCAAATGAAGATCTGAATCGATGACAAAGAAAGAGAATCACGTCGTGCTTCGTCGGAGTAAGGTTACAGTCGACGGGTGCGTGAAAGAGGGGCCGTGAAGAACTCGAAGGCACAGAGTCTACGCGGGCGACGTTTCCATCGGTGTTTACCGGTCTTCACAACCACTAAGCATGCCCAGGAATGTCCGCAGCTCGCCCGCTCGCTCCCTACCGCAGGCAAATCAAGCCAGAAGCTTCGACGGGACGACCGCCGACCTGCTCCTACTTTCCCGCCTGATTCCCTCGTACATTGGCTCTAGGTGTCACCTACGAGTCGTGGCCTCTCTTCCGAACCACTTCGAAAATTTGATGGTCCTTCTCCCGTCATTGCCCAAACCTCGCCCGTCAACTACATCGTCGAGCAACTAATGCCCCCAAGTGACCACCGTCGCCGGGGACGTGAAATGTAGACAGGTTCAAGCCTTATTATGAACCCATTGTTTCGTCGTCGCCGTAGGGTGCCAGGATGGCTCCTTTTGCAGCCGGGAGGCATATATATACGTTTCATTATGAAGGAAATAATCCTGGTGCGGCACGTCACTGCTAACAGGATACCATTGGTTACGTCCTCGTATATCCTACGTTTGATCTTAAGAGCTTGGTTAACGTTAGCAGGGACACCATGTATAAGCCTTCAGTTTGAGCGAAATGAAATTCTAATTGAGCACGCACCGAAATAGCGATGTTGCTGAAATAAAGAGCTTGATTAAACCTTAATATCAATGGCAAGACGTCATTTCTACCCACGTATACTTTGATATCACGCCAGCACGTGCTCGCTGGTAAAAATGAAAGAGACCTAGAAATAGATAACCGCGTATATGAAACGTAATATTGCAAGCACGTTCCTAAGCTGGGAGGCTGTTCGCAATTAAGGTACCGGATTTAATCTCGGGTGCACTCTGCTAAAGAGACGCCCAGCGTTCTACAATGAGATCGCGTCCTTAAGTAAGAGTCGAATACGGGCATTGTCAATGCGGAGAAAATTTATTATTCTAGATTAGCTGCCTTATTAGATGCGATTGAACAGTCTTTCTTCTGCGTGAGCCAATTTAAATCAAAAGCCTGGAGACGACCGTTCTATAAGCGCTGCTGCCGGCTTGTATAATACGCGTACGACTGAAAATATTTTGAAGACCCCGGCTACTTACGTCTTTGCCACAAGAATTCTTTTCCTCTAACGAGTACCCTCGCTAATACTCAATAGCCACTCAGCATGAGCGTGAAGGAGCCCTTGTAGGAACGTTTGATTAGAAATGATTTTTGTGAGGACCTCAATGCAAACAGCGAGAGGACGCACGGAAACACGTGACAAAAAAAAATAATCAGTGAAAACTGAGATCTAATTTTCGTTCTTATTAAGAACCGTATAAGCTCAAGAGACAATGAGGCTAAGAAAAGCTTAGGGGTAATTAACTGTAAGTTCAAATATCCAAATATTAAGCAAAATGTAAACGAAAATGGGAAACCGCTCGCCGCCGGCGGCAGCCAAACCCACACCCTCTGCGTTATGCGTGCGATGCTCCCTCAGCTAAGCTACAGCCGCGGCTATTCCCCTACCTTGGATACTTGTGTGTGTACCATAGGCATAGCCGTGGGAATGCTATCCAGTGCCCACTTACGGCCATGGTGGCAGATGTGGAACATCCTCTCAACTTCAGGCATAACGTTGTACGCAAAATTGGGAGCAGACAACTAGTCAACATAAACTTTAGGATGCTATACCTCGAGGCGGCAAAGCTGCCTGAGTCTACACTCTCGAGAAGCAATGAGCCCGAAGAAGAGACACACGACAAACTGAAAAAACAAAAACAAAAGCAAAGCGAGTAAGCCCAGTGAGCACAAATATTTGTGCTACCTTCAAACCAATTTCCGGAAAGTTTCCGTTTCCTTGCTGTTAGCTTGTGCCAGTGAACAATTCTTTCTTGTTCAACATATTTGGTCAAGGACACCTATTGTTCGTTTCAGATGTTCGCGACAACATCAGGCATGTGACTCTCCATTCACCGTACCTTGTGCGCCAACAAACTTGTATAAAGATTACACTCGTGTAGTCAGTGATGTAGTGATAAGCCCGCGGAATATTGACTTGAGGGGAAAGTATTTGCTTTGCGAAGTCCTCTCAGAGATTGAGACCGCTCCCGGAGAAGTTGAATATTTGCTCATTGTTGTCTATTTTATTTTCGTTCTCGCCTAGGATGGTGATATGCAGCGGCAGAAAACTGAAAGGAGAAGCCTGACTCTCTCCCTTTCCCCAAATAAGCGCCACAGCACTGCCCAAGAGAACGAAGTGAACAGAGTGGGAGCTGTGGAACGCAAACCACACCCACGCCGTAGTGGCTGTGTTGGAGCTTCTACGACGAGCAATATTTCTTCGAGCCAGCACAAAGGACTCTCCTTCCTACATAACTCCTTACTCAATACCACGCGGTCGACCGCGCCAAGTTTTGCCGGCGATATTGCGTAAACAACTGGTGGTTTCAAGGGCGCATATGGAGCCAAGGCCGATTCCGAGACGCCTTTCTGGAAGTCTCGGAATGTCAACCTGTCTGGCATCATACACGAATCCTCCTCGTCCCGACAATTGATTAGTGAGTTGCAACATTAAAGGGACACCATGGGGAAAACATTACAATCCAGGTGAGTTATGCAAGTAGGTCACTCGCTAAAAACTTTGCGCAAAGAGATTCATTATTACAGGAAGACAGAACAATGAAACTTAGCTATTGCTAAAGTTCGCGGCGTAACCGCATCGTGGGTAACGTCAGGTTGACATCGTGCATTTCGATGTTTGGGTAATGTCCAACTGAGCTACAGTTGGTCCATAGCTAAGACGAGTTTGACCAGCTAAACTAAAAACACGGGACAAAGGGAGACAGACAGACAAGGACGTCGCTGAACCATTAACTATTGTCCTCAAAGACACGATAGATGCGTAGTGCATTTGGGTGAAAAAGAGAAAGAACGACGTCAGGTTGACATCATTCGTTTCACAGTTTGGATAGTATTCAACTGAACTAGTTGATTCATAGATAACACAAGTTTATTAAACTGAAGTGAAGACATGAGAATATGGGGGGGGGGAGGCAAACAAGGACGTCGCTGAACTGTCATCTATTGTCCCCAAAGACGCGACAGACGCGCAGTGCGTTTGGTTGCAAAAAAAAAAAAGAAACATATGCAGCAGATTCAACGTGCGCTGTTGGAATTTATATACAGCAAACCTTACGAGGCAGTGTTGACGTGCACCTCCTGATCTGGCTCAAGGATGCCTCGAACGACGAGCTCTGCAATGCAATGAACCTTTCAACTCAACCAGCGTTATAAGGGTTTAAGTAGGCTAGCTGGTTTGCTGGGCCATTTGTTTAGCGTGGCCGACCTCCCCGTGAAGGCGCACATGCGAACGTCCACGCGGTTGCCAGGTGGCGCGCAACACATGCGCAATGTAAGGCCACCTCCTCTTGTGCCCTCTCTCCCGTCTCATAGCAGCTCTCCTCGTCGCGGCCCCCTCGCCCTCTCCACCAGTGGCCAAAGATCCGCATGCGTAGGCCGGTTTGTGAGCCATCGCTCCTAGATGGCACCGCCATTCCCATATTCGGCGAGAACGCACGAGCAGCAGCAGTAGCAGGCGGCAGCCACGGTAAGCAAGAGAGGCACAGCGGGAGCTCCCAAAGATAGGTTCGCTTTAAAAGACGAAGCCAAGTGGACGCACAGTAACAATCGGTTATGCAGCGTAGCCAGAGCAGCGTTCTGTTTTCCGCCACGGGAATGAGCGTTGTGTGCACAGACACCCACCCGGTTCCTGATGTGCAGTGCTGTGTGCGCATCTATGGTTTGAGTGGAACGGACAGAAAAAACTTCAAGCTACAAACGGCGGTGTCAAAGCGGATAGCATTATTTGGCTCTTTGCCTGTCTTCGTGGTGATCGGTGTCCGGTCGCCGGCACTCTCACCGTCCATACAAAGCTGCAAAGGCGCAGATGAAGCGGGCGCGCGCTCTTGCGCAACCGAGTTGCGTGGAGCGACCATCGACGAGCGCCGTTATACTATCTGTCTCTATGGTTATACCCATTTGAGACGCACGTGTGTTCGCGCGAGAGCCTTGAAGCGTGTGAAGGTTTACACCCGCTGGTGTAAAGTTTATCTTATAGAGACCTTACTGGTAGTGAAGGAACCTTTTTCCCAACCGCCTTCACTCTGGCGGATGCTCGAGACTTTACCTTTTACCTTTACCACTTTACCTCCCCCTCCCCTCTCTCCCCAGCGTAGGGTAGCCAGCCGGACTTTTTTTTCTCTGGTTAACCTCCCTGCCTTTCCCCTTTCCTCTCTCTCTCTCTCTCTCTCTCTCTCGAGAGAGGAAGACTGCTGCCACCTTTCGCGCCAGCGCTCGCACCATTGGAGATAACCAAATGTGTTTATAACGCGCTCGTCAAGCAAGCACCCTCGACAACATACCGCCAACCACGACACATATGACGGAGCGGCTTACAGGTGTAGCCACCTATATTACGGCTACAAATGCGTTGGTTAACGACTTTGTTATCTAAGGAGTTACACAGCGAAACAACAAACGCTACCTAACTATACTCACTGCAACAAATATTCGCTTTCAAGTGTATCATTTCTTTAATCGAGCTAATGGATCCCTAGAAAAGTTCGGCAATTCGATTACATTGACAATAATCACCAATGGTTCCCGCACGACCCCTTTACCTTCAGTATTAGCTTGTGGGCCACCGAGGACTTCCTCATCACACAGGTGAGGTGCCTGGAAATGGCCATGGCCATGTTTCTGCTGGACAGCAGCACTTTCCTCACCAGCTGCGTGGCATCAACATGCCGCCCCGCGTATTATTACAAAACCGTCCGAGGAGCTTCAGCAAAAACGCTGAATCTTTTTCAAGATTTCGCACTTCTACCGCCACTACCAAATTATTTGTGACACAATAATGCGGGAATCAACCGCAGCTCTGCCACGCTAATATTTATGATGCTATTGTATTTCTCTGCAACTGCCGAACATGGAGTTACAAATTCGCATTGAAAGATAGCGGCCTTGACGTCATGTCTAACGAAGACCGTAGTTTTGGTTTCTGTTGTTTTCGTTTGCTTTCTTTTTCTTTTTGTTTCCTGTTAACGAACAGCACTGCTGCGACAAGCAGCGCGTGCGTGTGAGTGACTACGATTCCTGAACAAACCCTAATTCACAAATACGGTCGACTTCACAGCTTCGTGTTGGCTGCTAGTTGGTGGTTAGAGGTATGCGTGCGTTTTGTATGCGTCGTTAGCCACGTATTTGCCACCAAGAACGCCAGTGAGGTTGACAGCGTAGATTACAAAAAATGAGGTTGACGTTTAGTCACACGTGCTTTAGATCTCTAGAAATTAATTGAAATTTTCACAAACAGCAATCTAAAGAGACTCACGCAGCCACGTTATGGTAAAAAGGAAGCTTTTAAGGGAGTTTATTTAAGAGAGTTGGCGTACGTGAAGCCTTTGGAGGAGCATTGAGGTTCGATGAGGCCCCAAAGCTACTGTCAAACCAAAGCGTGTCACAACTTTATAAATACTATCGGGGCTCGGCACAGTTCCCATGTTCGCATGGCAATTGTTATTTTTGACGCAGCTCCTTCGAACGTCGCATTTAATCACCTGCTGCTCAAGTTTCACATCGTTTCATCACGGCTTATCCTTTATTTTAATTTTTACAAACTATTGCCCCGCAACGACCAACGCAGAATTTGCTTCAGATGAATGAAAGGCAACTGGTAATTACGGATATTCACATGTATAAGCAGACCAAACAAAGATTCAATACGTGAAAAATTTTAGTGCGCCGCTTTTTCACGAAGTTTCAGCAAGCGTTATAGCCGACAAATATGGCGATTGCAAATATGACATGGTGTCGGATGCAGATGCACACTTTGAAAAATAATCCTTCCTAGCAATAGAAAGTTGGAAATGTTTCTTATTTTCCTCGATATAAGCAAATAACTTATGACTTGTGCGCAATCTACCAGCTTCGCTTGGCAACCTCTGCAACAAAGCCGGCCCCTTTGAAATGCAAAGCATTTCCCTATCGTTGGGGCAATATTCGACAAGGGGAGCATTTGGGCGCTGACATATCTCCCTTTTCTTACCCTTCTTTTTTAAACAAATGAATAAATTCGCCTTCCTTAAGTCCAGTCTCTCGGGAAGGAACTAAAGCCCGAAGAAACTTTAAAACAGACGCCTTTTCTATTTTAGTATTCGTACTACAAGAGTCGCTACACGTATTCACGCAGGAGGAAAGCAGGACCGAAGTGAGAAGTGCACGCAACCAAAAGCTAAGAAACGACAGCACACATTACAAGGTATACGCCTGAGGTAGGTAGCATATATATATATATATATATATATATATATATATATATATATATATATATATATATATATATATATATAAACGAGAAGAAAGGGGGTTAACCGAGGGACCCGATAATTATTAGTCATATAATGAGAAGCCAACAAACACTGACACCAAGTGCAACACAGGGGAAATTGCATGTGCTTAATAAATGAAATAAAGTAATGATAAATTAATGGAAATTAAAGTAGATGAGAAAACAACTTGCCGCAGGTGGGAACCGAACCCACAACCTTCGCATGTCGCGTGCGACGCTCTACCAATTGAGCTACCGCGGCGGCGTTTCCCCATCCACTTTCTTGGGTATTTATGTGTACTACTTTATATGTAACACTCCCAGGGTTATACTACTAGGACTACATTACAGCTCGTTCTCGCCTCCGAAGTACATGCACAGTCACCACGTATTCTTTGCAGAGTCTGTAAGGAGCGCTAAGCCTTGTATTAATTGCCCAGCACTGTTACTGCGGAACAGTTCAGTCAATAAAAATAAGGGCACCAAAAGGTTGCCTGATAGTTCAGTTCAGTTCACAAACTGACTACGCGTCCTAGCACTGAACTGAACTGTCACATATCAATTTTGTCTGCTTTAGATGTACTCTTTGATGCAATTCCCATAATTATATCAATTTTCATTGCTGAGTTACAGAGCTGTAAACTTGATAGTGTCGTTTCCTGAAGATTTTCGATTTTTGCCAATTTTTAATAAAAAAAATTGACGATGTAAATAAAGAGTTCGAAATCAACAGTCACTATATTTTAATTTTTTCTTTTAAAGACAACAAATCTCGCCAGATTTGGTGCAGTAGTTGCCAAGAAAAAGGAATTCTCCTTTTACATGTGTTTCGATAGGAGCACCTGAAGTAAAGCTTCCTCAACTACCTCTCCACCTGCTCCAATAAACAGCCATATATAACAGCTAGGATCTTGTCCAGTTCCCTGTAGGGGGGAACGCTATTATTGAGGGAAAGAAAGAGGCATGCGAGTAATAAGATGGTGATCGTCACTGTGGGAAAATGCTGATGTAGCAGCAAATGAGTTCCGGGCCGAAGGAATCGCCGAAGTCCGCTGTTTTTCTTTCTTTTTCTTTACGTGAGCCAGCGAGAGACAGTGTGAGAAGGGGTAGAATTCGCCCCACCTGTACCACTAAATTATCGCATGTTTTAAGAAATAGGACATAAGGTTGCTTTGGGAGGTGTTGGGTGAGGAGTAGAGAAAGAGTAGGAAGCAGTAGATAGGTATAGAAAATTAGGAGTATAGTGAGCGGTGAAATAGAGAAAGAAAAAGCTAATATCAGCATCCACAGCCAAGAGGGCGGGATCGGCAAGTCAGCGGGCAATTATTGAACAAAAGTAAAATAAAGATTAAATAAAATGTTTTTTTTTGTCCGTCTTCGTCTTGAAGGGATTCTTCTCCCTATCTTCTTCTCGGTGTTCATTCGTTGTCTTGTGCGTGACGAGATTCTTGATTCTTGTCGGATTCAATTCTTGTGCTGGTTGTTACGTCCGTTGCTTCCTGTTGCGAAGTTGATAGGTTTTAAGCGGTTTGCTTCTGATCGTTGTAGCCCACTGTGTTCTTGTGTGTGCATCTGTTATTTTGTTGGTTTGTTCTGGTGATATTGGCTGTTTGATGAAAAAGAGCGGCTGAGGAGTCCTCACCAATAATGCTTTTTATGCACCATTTCTTTCTCATAACCAAGTTAGAATATGTTTGAAGATGTTGTTTTCAATTTTCGTTTTCAGTGTTTTAGCCGATTTTGTCTTTATTTAACATTGTATAGTGACTTCGTTATATTTTTCTACTATTTCCTCTAGAATCGTCATTGTTTCGTTGTTAATAATAATTTATAGTTCTCGATATTGTAAGTTATCGCCTATATTTTTGATAAGTTCATTTCGTTGTGTAGTTACAAGCGAATAGTCTTCCAGATGGGGGTCAAAACAATCAATGTCTTTCTCGGATCGACATTTTGATTCTTCCGTTATTTTAAATCGCGAGAAGTAAAAAGGGAAGCTCCCATGTCCTGTCAGTGCCTGGGAAGAATAGAAATTTGTTGGACAGTGTTTCGGAATGTCATTTACGTTCTTTGTCTATTTGTAAGTGCAACTATCTGTTCCTTCTTTATTCCATATTTTGTTCCATTCTGCATATAAATTTGCTGGTAGTTATTCTGAAATAAATGTTTTTGAAATCGGAAGAAATGCCTCTTTGCCTTCCTTTGTGGCTTCTTTTGAGACATAGTATAACTTGCTGGGAGAACATCTCATTAGCGATTATTACCGAATGAAAAAGAAAAGAGATCCTTAGATACTTGACGCGCCACCGTGGTTCAATGGCCACGGGGTAGCGTTGCCTATATTGGTCACGAAAAAAAAAATGGAAACGCCCTTTACCCTTTATTCGGTGCACACTATAGGAGAATCAGCTAGTGCAAGACAGGATTAATTGGAGATCGCTGTGAGAGGCCTTCATCCTGCAGTAGACATAGATATGAGAAGACGATAATAGAAGACCCCATGTCGTAATAATTAATCAGGAGCCCTTCCTTGCATGCGACGTAGCTCATAACCCAATGCTCAGTGTCGGGAGGCTAAACCCCACTACTTAGCCAGACGCTTGCCTTTCCGAGTGTTCATGTTAAGCTCTGCGGTGGCTGCACGCGTTATCTTGTTCTATCTGGATAAAGCGAACGGCTTTCGTTGAGGGAGAGAGCTATCCAATGCTGAGCGATGCTCGAGCTGCCTTCGAGATTGAGGAGGTGAAAGCAGAGAGAGAAAGAAATGTGGAGAAAATGAATGAATGAATGAATGAATGAATGAATGAATGAATGAATGAATGAATGAACGAACGCCATCAGTGCCAGGAGAATGCTCGAAGGCGACCTGCGTGACGCCACCGGTAAAAGACGACTCGACTAAGCGGCGAGCCCCTTCGGCCGCGCTCTCCTTTCCCTCCTGCCTCACTCTCTCTCTCTCTCTCTCTCAGAGTTCGGATCGGCGCAGAGTGGCGTTAGCGCTCCGGGCGACTCGGTCGTGGCGATTCCGGCGCTCGCACTTCGCTGTTCCTCGGCGTGCCGCACGGTTGTCGCGTGCGTTTGCGCGAGCCGGAGGAGGCGCGCCATGCTGCGCGAAGCGACTCGCTGCTGCTGCTGCTGCTTCCCTGCGAGACCCGTGCCGTCCTTTCCACGCGAGTCATGGCACTGCTCAGGTCCTGTTGCTGCTGGCTGTCGGTGCGGAAAGGAAGCTTCGCCTGTGGCGTCTACACGCTTGTGAGTGAGAATCTTGCGATGCGTGAAGCGCCCTGCCTGGCAAGCCGTAGACTACATTTACATTATTTATTATTATTATTATTATTATTATTATTATTATTGAAGCGGTATGAGCCTTGGAATAGAAGATGAAGAAGCGCAGGAGTCTGGGTTCAGGAGAAGAGAAGAAGGAAGTGAGAATAAAATGTAGACAAGATGGACGCCAGTTCCACAGCAATGCTTTACGTTTACTGTGTCCTTTAAGTAGGAACGCTACATTATTTTGGCGCAGCCGACAGCGAACTCCAACATGTGGGTGAGATTTTTCCTTGAGGAGACCTCCGCGGACAAGATCATCTTTTCGAGATACCAAGCTGAAGATGAACCAGCGGTGGAACTACCTCGCGAACTCAACTCGGCAGAACTCATGAACCTGGTTTTAGAGAAGGCTTCCATGGACCCTGATGAACTACGTCGGAAGGGTGCTGTGAACGTGAACTTGCCTCTGGTGATCTTCGACGAATTAGTTCTTCAACCGATGCGTCGGAAGGACTCTGGATCACAGTCGTCGACGGAAGAGGTGAGCCTCGTTTTGAAAGCACTTCGGCTACAACAAGAACAGATTTCGCAACAAAACCAGCTGGTGACATCGCTTATAAGCTCTTTAAACGCTGAGAAGCCAGTGACTAAATTTGTAGAACCTGATGCATTCGACGGCATGTCATCAAGTCCAGAAGGTTGGCTTGAATTCTATGAATATGCCGCTGGAAAGAACAACTGGCACTCTAATGAGTACAAGATTACTCACATGCGTAGTTACTTAAGCGGTGTTGCACGGAAGTGGTATGATTTGCACATTATTGAAGAGGCTGGCAACTCTTGGAATCAGTGGAAAGAAAAATTCTTGACGACATTCCGAAGCAACCCAGTGCAAAGGTGGGACGCCGCGCTTAATTTCAAATTCAAGCAAGGCTCCCTCGTAGAGTATTTCTTTGACAAATGCCGCCTTTTAAAGCTGGCCGAGCCTATGCTTCCTCCGTCTGCCGTAGTAGCACTAATAATGCACGGACTGCACGCGCAAGTCCTGAAGCAAGTGCAACTACGGTCACCTAAAACTATGGACGGGCTCCTGGAGTGCCTTCACGACATATCATTTACTTCAGAAGAAAATATAAACGCTAGCTCAAGCGGTCACTTCACACGGTCCGGCACGGATTGGTCAAGCCGTAATCAGCGAGAACCGCGCCGCCTTGCAGGCGGCACAGAGAGCTTGGGTTGGCGCGCTCCCAGAGGTCGGGTGCATAACATCGACAGCGACCCTGTTCCCCTACTTTCGGACGCTGAAGAGGCTCCGACGACAAAAAAACTGATAAACAAGGGTGATCAGTCCGACCCGATGACCACAACTGAGACTGTTTATTTAACTTGCTCTAGCCTACTTCACATCCCTGTGAAAGTGGGAAACAGACACATGATGGCTTTGGTTGACAGCGGTGCTTCTGTGTCTATAATAAATGCCAAACTGGTAGATGCAAGTCACCTGCATAGTGGAAGAGTACTACGGGTGCAAGGCTACGATGGAAAAGTGACAATGCATAATCAGTGGGCCTCAGTAAACATAGAGTTCCAAGGTCATGAAATAGCGAGTGAAGTACTGGTGATTGAGGGGGTGACGTATGACTTTCTGCTATCCAGACCAGATATAAAGAAACTAAAAATCAACGTATACTGGGACGATGCGGTTTTAGTGGAAGGACTATCAAGGCAAGAGACACAGCCGGATAGAAAGGATAACCTGCGAGTTGTCAATTGCGCGGAGGATATTGCAACGACCTATCCTGAACTAGTATGCATAGGAAGCTATCCACCGGCGATGACGTCACACAAGGTGCCTTTCGAACTCACCGACAAGACCGTCATCCGAAAATCACCTTACAACATGTCAAGAGAGCGCAAGATATGGTTGAAGAAGGAATTGCAGGAGATGCTAGACGCCAATATAATCCGGCCTTCGGTGTCACCCTTCGCCTCTCCCATAACTATTGCGCCGAAAGAAGACGGAACTTTCAGACTGTGCACAGATTACAGGGTTCTCAACCGACAGACAGAACTTATACCATTTCCCATGCCGAAGATAGACACGATTATAGATGAGACAGGTGGTTGCCGATGTTTTTCACGTATTGACTTGTGCAAAGGTTTCTGGCAGATCCCGCTAACCGAAGAAACAAAAATGTACACTGCTTTTATCACGCCCTTCGACCTGTACGAGTATAACCGGCTTCCTTTCGGCTGGAAAAACTCACCAGCATGGTTCCAGAAGATTATGAACGAAGTCCTGAAGCCTTTCCTAGGTGTCTTTTGTAACGTGTACATAGACGATATTATTGTCTTCTCCAAAACAGAGACGGAGCATCAGGCACACCTGTCCCAGGTATTAAATGCCTTGAGCTTGGCACACCTCAAGGTTAATTTTAAGAAAAGTGCGTTCTTTCAAAGAAAAGTGGTGTTTCTTGGAAGAGTCTTTGATGGGACTACCAAAAGCACGAAACAAGAGTCCGTCGAGAGGATATCCCAACTGGTAAAACCATATGACGTACACTCATTGCGTGTATTTTTGGGATTAGCAGGACATTTCAGGCCCTTCATAAAAGACTTTGCCATCAAAACAAGATGCCTCACGCGCCTAACACAGAAAGAAGTTCCATTTGAGTGGAATGAGGAATGTGAGAGAGTCTACCGTGATCTGGTGCACAGAATATCTGCTGACCCTATTCTACGCATACCAGATTTCACTTTACCCTTTGAACTGAATACCGACGCCTCACACTATGGGACAGGTGCAGTCTTGTACCAGAAATGTCCAGAAGCATCCGGCCGAGAAAAGCGACACGTAGTAGGTTACTACAGCTACACCCTCAAGCCACCTGAAGTCAACTACACCACTACTGAAAAGGAAGCTCTTGCAGTCCTCAAAGCAATTCAGTACTTCCGTACGTACCTAGAAGGTGCGAAGTTTACTTTGTTCACCGATCACCAAGCCCTCACTCATCTCTTGAATATGACCCAACCTAAGGGACGTATCGCCAGATGGGTGAACTATTTGCAGCAGTTCGATTTCACCATCTCCCACAGACCTGGACCCCTTTTGACTGATGCAGATGCATTGTCTAGACTGATGATACAGGCCAACAACGAACAATCGGCAGAAATCAATGAAATTAAATTGTGGGAAGGCACTGAACAATTGATTTTTAGGGAAGGTCGCTATCAAGTCCCACCAACGCTGGTTTCCAGGGTGCTTTATTTGTACCACGATAGCCCAGAATCTGGAGGACACGACGGATTTTGGCGCACCTACAACAAGCTAGTCAAGAGATTTACGTGGCCTCACATGAAAGACGACGTCAATCGATACGTTCGTTCATGCCACATTTGTCAAATCAACAAAGTGAAATATAAGCAGCCTACGGACGCCATGATAATACCTTGCCACTCAAATGTGCCTTTTGAAGTTATACACCTGGATTTCGCCGAGCTAAATAAGAAACGAGAAGGAGTCCGAAAAACGCAAGCTTTTCTTCTGGCCATAGATGAATGCACCAGGATGGTCGCGGCACGGGCAGGAAAAGAAGATGCGAATAGTGTCATCGCCCTTCTCGAACGGGATATGTTTAGGACAACCAAGACAATTGTATGTGACAACGGTCCAGCGTTCAAGAGCGAAAAGCTAGCAAGATGGGCTCGAGACCATAATATATCAATCCAGTTCTGTGCGCCATACCATCCCGCAGCGAATGGGCTTGCAGAGCGTGCTATACGAGATGTTAAACAATACATCAGGATGTACGATAGTTTCCCTGGTGGTTGGAAATGCTCTTTAGAAGCAGCTGTAAGACATCACAATCGCTCCTACACCAGCGGCTTGGGATGCAGCCCGCAATTCGCTTCTTCAGGAGAAACCCCTATTCTTCAGGCGGACCGTGAACTTGGGCTGTTAGAAAATCTCCAGATCGTCGAGGAAAGGAAACAGAAATCGCAGGAGGAGAGGTACCGTAAACGAATGAAAAAAAAATTTTGACAAGAGACATTGCTCAGATATTCCAGACATTCAAGTCACCGACCTCATTCTAGTTAGGAAAGGAGTAAGAGAATCCAATGCCAAATTTTATGGTCCTTACTCTGTGACAAAGACGGCCACTCAGAAAGGAATATTGAAGACTGTGTGGTACATTGGCGAACGTGGCTCAGTTGAATGTGCTTCGATTGGAAACGTTTTCAAGTATTACCCCAGGAGGGGTTAGCAAAAGAAACCTGGAAGGGTGAAGCGGTATGAGCCTTGGAATAGAAGATGAAGAAGCGCAGGAGTCTGGGTTCAGGAGAAGAGAAGAAGGAAGTGAGAATAAAATGTAGACAAGATGGACGCCAGTTCCACAGCAATGCTTTACGTTTACTGTGTCCTTTAAGTAGGAATGCTACAATTATTATTATTATTATTATTATTATCATGGATGCATTAAAAATGGCGATTGGTAAGACATTGTATAAAGCAGGAAAAGAAAAAAGATGATGTTAAAAATTATAGACCTATCTTTGTTTTTCCTATACTCTCTCAAATACTGGAAAAACTTCTGTTCGTTTGTATGACTTCCTTATTACAGAAATCTTCTGTCCTAACACCAAGAGAGTATGAATTTATTGCTGAGCGAAGTACTGTTGCAATGTCGGAAGAGTTCACCGAGTAATTATATTCTGCTTTAGATAAGAACCTGCACATTTGTGCTCTGTTTTTGCATTTAGAAAAAGCGTTTCGAACTGTCAATCATGGTATTTTGTTGGAAAAGTTTTTTCGTTTGGGTTTCAGGGCGCCGTTTTTTGATCTTCTTCGCAATTAGTTGCATGACAGTCATGCAGTAAAGTCATGCAGTCATGGGTAGTAAAGGAATTGTTAGCGCTAGGAAATATTTTACAGCAGGGATTCCACAAGGATCTGTGTTGTCACCTCTGCTATTCAACTTATTTATGAACTATTTTCCCACGATAATTAGAAAAACTATGGTTTATCAATATGCAGATGGTACGGTCCTACTCACACGCGATATGCGTTATGAGGAAGCTATTAACGCTCTTCAGAATGCGGTTCATAAGGCCATGCAAGGGTTTGAAGAAAATTGTGCATATATCGATGCTAAAAAAGCAAAATTAGGTGCTTTCGAAGCCCTTTAAAAACTAAAAAAAAAAAACTAAACTTACCAATATTTTTACACGATGAACATTATATTTCTTGCAAATATTCTGCTATAGAACATGTGGAGACATTCAAATACCTTGGTATAACGTTTCACAGCGGCATGTTTTAGCAGCATCACATGGAACTTTTATGTGTCAAGCTACCGAGTGTTGCATATGTACCTTTCAACATAAAGGGTTTAGTACTTCTACCAGTCGAGAAAATGATAGTTCACGCACTAGCGTACAGTGTGCTGAGGCCTGGCATAACGATCTCCGCCTTTTGTTCAGAGCGATGGAAAAATCGGATTGATAAATTACTAAAACATATATATCTAAAAATGTTGCTTATCGTACTACACTACATTGGAATAATATTTTTTATGAATTGGGATTTTGCACATTCCAGGATTTATTTACCAGAATGGTTATTATGCGGCACAATTCGAGCGATGAATTCAAGGAGGCACATGTAGCACCTCGATTCTTAAGCAACAAAAAACGTTTTAAAGTACCCTATTTGCCTATCAAACATGGAGAAGCGAGAAGTGTATACATCCCAGAAATATTTAATGATTTTGCTGGTGAATTCTTTTTTGCAACTTAAATAGAACAGTTGAAGAAATTAATGATGATATGTAGAATTTTAGTTCCGATTCCTTACTTTAGTTATGTATGCTTTTCTCTTTGTTTGCTATGTCATTGTCCGTTAAAAGGTAATACTACCAACTATTCTTCTGAAAGTTGGTAAAAAATGTGTTCTTATATAAATATTGTCACGTGGTGGTGACGTTAAGAACACAGTAGCAATACTGTGATAGACAAAACTAACTTTTATTGGGCGAACCTGTGCCCACAAAAGAGGCTACACTTATAGCACAACGATAGCGGCGAACACGGTCGGCGATCGTCGAAAATCTGATCAGCGGTTCAAGCGCGTCGGCTTTTATACACAATCGTCGAATGTTCCAGACTAATCGTTGGCACCCGCGTGCCTTCCATAAAGTTCTACATCATTCGCGTCAGGCGAATAAATCAGATAACACAAGGTTCGGCAACAACAGACTGCGGATAGAAGCATCGATAACTTTCCAGAAACTTCGGATACATTCAAGCGCGTCCCGCGCTGTGCGATACGATTTCTTAGGCGGTGAAACCTGGTCGCCCGATAAATATAAATACACGTGTCAATACCCCCCTCTTAAAAAGCATCGTCCCGATGCTACAAAGAGAGCGAAACACAAAGGGACACTTATTAAACATAGGTAACAAAACAACGAAAAGAAATAAAGTCCAAAGGTCAGTTACGCGAAGTGCCAAAGTTGGTCAACGCTGGTGGTACGGCTTGAGCCGCACAACGTGGACAATTTCAGGTCGTGAGCGGCGCCGCTGTGACAGCGAAATGCCGTCTGGCACGACCTCGTAGTCCAGTGCACCAATACGTCGGATGATCTTGTACGGTCCAAAATAGCGACGCAAAAGCTTCTCGCTCAGTCCTCGTCGGCGTATAGGGGTCCAAACCCAAACACGGTCACCGGGCTGGTACTCAACAAAGCGTCGTCGGAGGTTGTAGTGTCGGCTGTCGGTCCTCTGCTGGTTCTTTATCCGCAGGCGGGCGAGCTGTCGGGCTTCTTCGGCGCGCTGGAGATAGCTAGCGACGTCGAGATTTTCCTCGTCGGCGACGTGGGGCAGCATGGCGTCGAGCGTCGTCGTCGGATTCCTGCCGTAAACCAGCTTAAACGGCGTGATCTGTGTTGTTTCTTGCACCGCCGTGTTGTAAGCGAATGTTACGTACGGCAGGACCGCATCCCACGTCTTGTGTTCGACGTCCACGTACATCGCTAGCATGTCGGCGAGGGTCTTATTCAGCCGCTCCGTAAGACCATTCGTCTGCGGGTGGTAGGCCGTTGTCCTCCTGTGCCTTGTCTGACTGTAGTTCAGAATGGCTTGGGTGAGCTCCGCTGTAAAGGCCGTTCCTCTGTCGGTGATGAGGACTTCTGGGGCACCATGTCGCAGCAGGATGTTTTCGACAAAGAATTTCGCCACTTCGGCTGCGCTACCTTTCGGCAGTGCTTTAGTTTCAGCGAAGCGGGTGAGGTAGTCCGTCGCCACGACGATCCATTTATTTCCGGTTGTTGACGTCGGAAAGGGTCCCAACAAGTCCATCCCGATCTGCTGGAATGGTCGGCAAGGAGGCTCGATCGGCTGTAGTAATCCGGCTGGCCTTGTCGGCGGTGTCTTGCGTCGCTGACAGTCTCGGCATGTTCTGACATAACGGGCGACGTCGGCGGTCAGGTGCGGCCAATAATACTTTTCTTGTATCCTTGATAGTGTCCGGGAAAATCCTAGGTGTCCAGCGGTCGGATCGTCATGTAGGGCGTGCAATACTTCTGGACGAAGTCCTGACGGGACAACAAGAAGGTAGTTGGCGCGGACTGGGGAGAAGTTCTTCTTCACGAGTAGATTGTTTTGAAGCGTGAAGGAAGATAATCCGCGCTTAAATGCCCTGGGGACAACGTCGGTGTGCCCTTCCAAATATTCGACGAGGCCTTTTAGCTCCGCGTCTGCCCGTTGCTGTGCAGCGAAGTCTTCCGCGCTTATCATTCCGAGGAAGGCGTCGTCATTCTCGTCGTCTTGCGGCGGCGGGTCAATGGGGGCGCGTGATCAATCGGCATCGGAGTGTTTTCGTCCGGACTTGTAGGTGACAGTGATGTCGTATTCTTGTAGTCTGAGGCTCCACCGCGCGAGTCGTCCTGAAGGATCCTTTATATTCGCTAGCCAACACAACGCGTGATGGTCACTGACGACTTTGAATGGCCTGCCATAAAGATAAGGGCGAAATTTAGCTGTAGCCCAAACGATGGCGAGGCATTCCTTTTCGGTCGTAGAATAGTTGCCTTCCGCTTTTGACAGCGACCGGCTAGCGTAAGCTATCACCTGTTCGACTCCGTTTCTCCTCTGGACTAGAACGGCACCGAGGCCTAGGCTACTGGCGTCAGTATGGATTTCTGTATCGGCGTACTCGTCGAAGTGCGCAAGTACCGGCGGCGACTGCATGCGTCGTTTGAGTTCTTCAAATGCGTCGGCCTGCGGTGTTTCCCATTTGAACTCGACATCACATTTCGTTAGATGTGTTAGCGGCTCCGCGATGCGTGAAAAGTCCTTGACAAAGCGCCTATAGTAGGCACACATGCCAAGGAACCTACGCACTGCCTTCTTGTTGATGGGTTGCGGGAACTGTGCGATTGCAGCTGTCTTTTGCGGGTCTGGACGGACACCAGATTTGCTGATTACGTGGCCTAGGAACAGAAGCTCATCGTAAGCGAAGCGGCATTTTTCCGGCTTCAGAGTAAGCCCTGACGACTTGATGGCTTCTAGTACTGTCGCAAGCCGCTTGAGGTGATCGTCGAAATTCCCGGCGAAGACGACGACGTCATCCAAGTAAACGAGACAGGTCTGCCACTTCAGTCCTGCTAATACTGTGTCCATGACGCGCTGGAACGTTGCAGGTGCCGAACACAGTCCGAATGGCATAACCTTGAACTCGTAGAGGCCGTCTGGCGTGATGAAGGCGGTCTTTTCGCGATCCCTTTCGTCGACCTCTATTTGCCAGTAGCCAGACTTGAGGTCCATCGATGAGAAGTATCTAGCATTGCAGAGCCGATCCAATGCGTCGTCTATCCGTGGGAGGGGGTATACGTCTTTCTTCGTGATTTTGTTCAATCGACGATAATCGACGCAGAAACGTAGGGTTCCGTCCTTTTTCTTCACTAAAACAACTGGAGACGCCCACGGGCTTTTCGACGGCTGGATGATGTCGTCGCGCAGCATTTCGTCGACTTGGTGTCTTATAGCTTCGCGTTCTCGCGTCGAAACTCGGTAAGGGCTCTGGCGGAGTGGTCGAGCGCACTCTTCGGTTATTATGCGATGCTTTGCGACTGGGGTTTGTCGAATCCTCGATGACGTCGAAAAGCAGTCTTTGTATCGTCGAAGCAGACTTCTGAGCTGTTGCTTCTTAATCATGGGGAGACTTGGATTTATGTCGAAGTCTGGCTCGGGAACTACGGTCGTCGGGGTAGATGCGACAGAATCCGAGAGGACAAAGGCATCGCTGGTTTCCACAATTTCCTCGATGTATGCGATGGTCGTGCCCTTGTTGATGTGCTTGAACTCCTTGCTGAAGTTTGTCAGCAACACTTTCGTGTTTCCTCCGTGCAGTCGAGCGATCCCTCTTGCGACGCAAATTTCACGTTCGAGCAGAAGACGTTGGTCGCCTTCGATGACGCCTTCTACGTCAGCGGGTGTTTCGGGGCCGACCGAAATGACAATGCTGGAGCGAGGCGGGATGCTCACTTGATCTTCGAGCACCCTCAAGGCGTGGTGACTACGAGGGCTCTCCGGCGGTATCGCTTGATCTTCCGACAGCGTTATTGACTTCGACTTCAGGTCGATGATTGCGCCGTGTTGGTTCAGGAAGTCCATGCCGAGAATGACGTCTCGTGAACACTGTTGGAGGATAACGAAGGTGGCAGGGTAAGTCCAGTCATGAACGGTAATTCTTGCCGTGCAGACTCCAGACGGCGTGATGAGGTGTCCTCCAGCGGTTCGAATTTGAGGGCCTTCCCACGTAGTCTTAACTTTCTTCAACTGGGCGGCGATGTGTCCACTCATGACGGAGTAATCAGCCCCTGTGTCGACTAAGGCAGTGACTGCGTGGCCGTCGAGAAGCACGTCGAGGTCGGTGGTTCTTTGTCTGGCGTTGCAGTTAGGTCGTGGCGTCGGATCACGGCTGCGTCGTGTTGAACTGAAGTTGGAACGTCGCGTCGTCAAGTCGTCGTTCATCGGTGTAGTCTTGCCTTCCTGACTTCGTCGGGACGGCGGCGTGTCGTTGTTATGTCGTCGAGATCGTTTCGTCGTCGTCTTCGTCGGCGGCGGAGGATCTTCGTCAGTTCGACGAACAGCAACCGCACCTCCATCGGTTGCTGCTTTTAGTTTTCCGGATATGGGCTCGCTGACCGGCCCCGGGCTGGGCCAGTGTATGGTCGGCGCTGCGGCGACAGGTAGCGGCCTGGTGATGGCGAACGGGACGGCCGTCGAGGGCTCCACTGAGTAGCGGCGAGGTAATCGGCGATGTCACGTGGGCGCTCGCCAAGCTGTGGACGCGGCGCGTTGACGGCGAAACCTCGAAGTCCCATCTCCCGGTACGGACATCGTCGGTAGACATGACCCGCTTCTCCGCAGTGGTAGCAGAGCGGGCGGTGGTCAGGAGCACGCCAGATGTCCGTCTTCCTCGCGTAGGTGCGCTGGGCAACGGGTGGTCGTGCTGGCGGCGGCGGCGGCGGACGACGAAACTGTGGCGTGACAGGGCCCTGGCGTGGTCGCGGAGGGGGTCCTTGACGGCGTGCGACGGCGGCGTAGGTCATCGCTTGCGGCTCACGCTGCGGCGATTCAGGGGCTACTCCAAGTTGTTGTTGGAGTTCCTCACGCACGGCGTCGGCAATCGAAGCTACTTGAGGCTGTGATGATGGGAACAGCTTTTGTAGCTCCTCCCGCACGACAGCTCGGATAGTCTCGCGCAGGTCGTCGGCGGCCAGTGACTGAACTCCGGCGATGTTTGTCGAGGTCGTGCGGCGGTCGAATTGCCGGTTTCGCATCTCGAGTGTCTTCTCGATGCTAGTGGCCTCGTGAAGAAACTCGTCGACGGTCTTCGGTGGGCTTCGTACCATTCCGGCAAAAAGTTCCTCCTTCACACCACGCATCAGCAGGCGCACTTTCTTCTCCTCGGGCATTTCAGGGTCGGCGTGGCGGAAGAGACGGCTCATTTCTTCCGTGTAGATCGCGGTCGTCTCATTAGGTAGCTGCACCCGGGTTTCCAATAGCGCTTGGGCTCGTTCTCGGCGTACGACGCTTGCGAATGTCTTCAGGAAGCTGCTTCGGAAAAGTTCCCAGGTCGTTAGGGTGGCTTCTCGGTTCTCGAACCACGTCCTGGCCGCATCTTCCAATGCGAAGAAGACATATCGCAGTTTGTCGTCGCTGTTCCAGTTGTTAAACGTAGCGACTCTCTCGTACGTCTCAAGCCAGCCTTCCGGGTCCTCGAAAGTTGAACCACGGAACGTCGGAGGCTCCCTGGGCTGCTGTAGCACGATGGGCGATGCCGGGGCTGCCATTGGGGTGGACTTGGTGGCAATCTTTCTGGTCGTCTCAGGCAAAAGTCCGTGCTCCGGGGGCAGTTGTTGAAGACGGCGGCTTGCTCGATGGTCCGGGACTGCGTTGGTGTTGTCTTTGCGTTCCGGGCTTGGATCACGGCTTGTCGGGGGCGTCCGGTACATGGACCAAAAGCACCTCCACCAGATGTCACGTGGTGGTGACGTTAAGAACACAGTAGCAATACTGTGATAGACAAAACTAACTTTTATTGGGCGAACCTGTGCCCACAAAAGAGGCTACACTTATAGCACAACGATAGCGGCGAACACGGTCGGCGATCGTCGAAAATCTGATCAGCGGTTCAAGCGCGTCGGCTTTTATACACAATCGTCGAATGTTCCAGACTAATCGTTGGCACCCGCGTGCCTTCCATAAAGTTCTACATCATTCGCGTCAGGCGAATAAATCAGATAACACAAGGTTCGGCAACAACAGACTGCGGATAGAAGCATCGATAACTTTCCAGAAACTTCGGATACATTCAAGCGCGTCCCGCGCTGTGCGATACGATTTCTTAGGCGGTGAAACCTGGTCGCCCGATAAATATAAATACACGTGTCAATATGTAACCGCATCGCTGTACCGACTCTTCCAGACCTAGTGCCACGAGTCCTCGTGGACTTAGAAAAGCCCGTTTCCTTGTTTTGCTTTTGGATGTGTATAAATGAACCATTATTATTATTATTATTATTATTATTATTATTATTATTATTATTATTATTATTATTATTATTATTATTATTATTATTATTATTATTAGTAGTAGTAGTAGTAGTAGTAGTAGTAGTAGTAGTAGTAGTAGTAGTAGTAGTAGTAGTAGTAGTAGTAGTAGTAGTAGCAGTAGTAGTACACGGAAACTTGGTCGCTGCAGAGGCACGTAGGAAATAATGATGATAACTGGAAACTTAAAACGCTGCATGGATACGCAAAATTCAATTTCGTTCTGTTTGCCAGGAGTCTGCTACAAGATCGCCATGCGAAAAAAAATATTGTTCGTTGAAAAATATAACGCCAAGATACAGGGTAGGCATGCTTTTGGTATACATACAGGGCGTTTCAGCGAACACTTTAAAAAATTTTAAAGGTTACCTGTCGCACATAGCACAATTACAGTTCATGAGTTGTTCTATCCAAAGAGACGGACATTGCTTGCAAAAAAAAAAATGAGGTGCATGATCAACTAATAAAGAAAAATTCACTACTTACGTTTTTAACTTACTACTTTATGGCCCATGTTGCAATTTACAAATGCCACCCATGGAGTTCGCAAGGCGGATTCACTTAGAACGAATTCATTGGATGACATCAGTTTCGATATATTAATTCTCGAACCTTGCGAACCTTGCATTGGTGGTCCAGTTACTTTTGTGCTTCAATGCATAAAACGACGTTTTGTTAAGATGAATTCATTTTACTATTACCTAAATGAAATAATAAAGTAGAATAATTTAATCTGACAGTGCTGACGGTTACTTTGTTCCAAGCAGCAGTAATAAAAAGAAGGTGATGCGGTGATTAGAAAAAGCGGGACATCCTCGAAAAATTAAACCCGAAGATAGCCAAGAGCAAACCAGGTCTACTGTATACAGATAAACGATGGAAGCAGACCGGCACTGCATACACTTTCGAAGAGTTGTGGAGGTATGCCAGGTTGCGATATGGTCTGAGGGTGCAGTGCGCGCAGATTAGAATGATACATAGATGAGATAATACGTGCATGCAGATATAATCGATAAAGGCGGGCTGCACTATACGAATAACATATAGGTGAGGAAGATACAGATATATAAATAATACGCGCCCGCAGCTATATAAGAACAAAACGTGCTTTATTCATCTGAATAAATATCAATAAGAGCTTGAACTACGAATAAGCACCGATTATCTTACACGTCTAGCCAATGTATAGCATCAATAAAGAAAACCACTTCATTGTACGGTAGGCCCTTGTCCGATGTGAATTGTTGTGACAAAAGCTGTACTTTTGTCTATAGTCTGGGCGATAACTAATTTGCACTGTTGTAAATGAGCATGAGTTAAGACCTATACTATACCTTTCATTATCATCGGTCTTCATTTGTGTTCGCCACTACCGGCCATTGCTTCATATGAATTGTGGCGAAGAGAACCGCTGCGGGGGCGTGAATTGTTCGGTTGCTAATTAGCATTTGCTTTCTTTAATCGAGTACGGGGGGTTGGAGACCTCTCGTGTAATTGGTTTTGACACCAGTGTGAATTTACATTTGTCACCCTGAACATTTCGCGGGCCACGCTCACTGACGCCACAGTGTTCGTTATTATTTGTGTCCTGGATTGAGTTTATCACTTTGCTTCAAATCTTCGGTGCACAATGCATCTGGCGCAGGTTGATGAGTATAAGGGACACACTTATGGAGCTTCGCATGCCAAACTTCCATGGGGAGCCGCACTAAGCCTTATTTCCCACATCCTTACGTGCTCACCGTAATAGGCCTTGAGACATGATTTAAATCTAATACCGCCGTCACACGGGCACGGGCAAACTTAAGTGCACTGCGAGCGAATACATTCGCTAGTGTGATTCGCAAGCTGCCACACGGCAACGCTTAGGAACTTTACTGCAAAGCCAACTCGTAAGTCGGCAAGTGTGTTCAGCGAACACACTTCTCGGCGGCGAAGTGTGTAGTCTCGTTAGATATGAGTAAACAATAAGTAAAGTAATATTGAAAACAGAGCCAGGAGTCAATTTTAATAACACTATTTTTTTTAATTTCTAAAGTGACAAGGTAGTAAAATGTGCCATACTGCACAAATAAAAAAAAAAGAAAACAACAGAACCTACTCGTCCTCGGGCTGTTTACAAATATATGCTTTGCTTTCTGGCTGCCGATCGCCGTTACCACTTGTTTGAAATAACATTTTTCTTTTTCGTTTAGCGTCGCGCTGCTAAAATGAAACCCGGCGCGCTGAAGTGCACTTGCTCAAAGTGTACTTTAGTTTGCTCGTGTGACAGGAGTTTTGTATTCTCTGTCTGTATAGAGCAGGCTTAAGTTCGCGAATGTATTCATGTTTCAGAGATCGTGTGTTGATTTTAACAGGTATCGTTTTTTTCTGTTTGTTCTAAAGAAAATATCTGAGGTAATCTATCAGGCCGACAAAAATTGCACGAGAAATTACAATAAATGTTAGCTAAGTAGCACAATTTCAAAAGAACATTTCAACTAATCACTTTAGGGTGCATGTACGTTGAGGTCGATGAATTCAATGTGTCGAGTTCTCAAGGCACGTCTACTTGGAAAGATCTTTGAAGCTAGCACCGGTCTTGAGATAACAGTCGTCGAACTTGAGACCAAACGTACTGTTGTTTCACTTTGCTTTTTACGAAACTTCTTCTTGAGCAGTGCAGGGCAAATTCAACTGCAACGCTAATGCATTTTGTAGAACGATTTCAGATTGCATATCTCGAAACTAACGCCCCCCCTTAGAAATGAAGTCGTCTTGCGAATTCACAAACTGCAATACGTGCCCTAAAGCGACTAGTTTGATAGTTACTCAGTGACATTTTGTTAATTAGTCAATTGTATATTTACATTTCTCGTGTGCTAGCAATGTCCGCTTTTACAAATACTCCACATGAAGGGGCGAAATTTTTTTAGTGCCGCAGTCAGCTTAAAAGAAAGAAAGAATTACTAAGAAAAAGGAGTACCTGGTATTGCACTATACAACATGGTAAAAGTTTGTATCGTGGAGCATGACTTTTAACCAGTAGTATCATCGATGACATTCCAGCCTTATATGTAGCGCGGTAATCACGCAGTCAGAAGGGCCGCTCTAGCAGACCTCTGAGTGAAGCATAGATGGATGGATGGATACAACTTTACTCAAAAAAATACAATATTGCATGTTTACCTTTGTAAAGCCCACCCTTGTTCAAGCCCTGCACCTTTAGAGAGCGAAAGTGAAAAAAAAAATGTATTTCAATAAGTTACACTCTCAAACGATGCATAGCATAAGTGGCTCAGGCCCGCACCCTTTAAAAAATAGAAAAAAAAATTGCGGGTCTTACTCAGGTAAATACGTTATTAGGTTGCCGCTAGGAAATGTTAGGAAGACGGTGAGATTTAGCAGCTATGGGAACACCTGTAATGGGACACCAGCAAGCCTATTCGACCGGTTCGAATCCCTATGCGTGTCATCTTCGCCATGCCGCTGTCATCATTGTACTCATAGTACTCACATCGCTGGTACGAACCGAGTGCAAACTCTATTTGGTGATGTCGAGAACGTTCTGTGTTACCACGCCCACTATACAACCGCGCAGTTAGCAATAATGACTTCAATTGGTATACAAAGGCGAATACAGATTAGCGATTTCCTAGGTCTTTGCGCTCGAAGTGCCGACACGAGCCGAGCCATGGTAGGCCCTTTTGTTACATTTACGTCAGTCAGCACTTATAGACATTCTTAGACATTTTGTTGGTGATCGGGGCTTGATTTATTTGCAGATTCCTACAACTGTTTATCGTTGTTTTCTTGCTTTCTTTTACTTTCTTCTCGTCATGTCATTTTCAACATTTCATCTAATGCAGCAAGCCCTGTGTATAGAATGGCTGACATGTTCAGGTTATATAGTGAATCTTGAAAGTGGTTCTGTAACATTTATGTTAACCATTCCAGATCTTGTACACAATGCTGGTCGCTACAGGGGGATCTCACGTCAGCTCTGTGTTCCACTCACCGGGTAAGAGAAAAAACTCTTTTCGTTTTAGAATGGAGAGTAGGAGGAAGTCATTTGCATTCCTATTGAGGACATATGAAGTTCGCATTGCAATTTGCATAATGGCTTAGCACTACAGCATGCGTAGCATGGTAAGTGTTCAGCTGTGTAGAAAAGCTGAAGGCGAAGCCGCAGTGATAGATCACCATGAGCGAAAAACTTAAACCATGAGTGTGCGAAGCACGAACGTGGAAATATTTCGAGCCCTTTTGTGACGGGGACATGCACGTGTGAATGTTTCATTTATCTTTTGCACATGCATAACCAGTGACGCAGAGGCTTTTGCTTTTCTAAAAAAGAAGCCGCGACTAACCTCGAACTTTATTGTTTCTTTCCAGTGGGATTCTCGTTGATTCTTTTGCTCTTGAGTTTCTCCGGACTGTGCGTCGTATTTTCCGTGTTGCTTCTCTTGGCCTTGATTATCGTAAGTCTTGCAGCAGACTCTGGTACCTTGGTGTTATTTGTTGATTGTTTCGTCTCCAGTTCATTGCAACTTTTCAGCGATATCTTTATTTGAAAGTTGAAGTTTCCAGCGTATCGAACAAAAATAAAGCACGAAGTACTGTGTTTAATGTCGCTCCTGCCCATGCGCTATGATAGATGCGTTTAAAAACTGTATATTGATAAGCGAATATTTCGAACCAAATTATGATCTTTAATTATGAACCACAATTAAATCATAATTATGAACCAATTATGGCCCATGTAGGTTACATATATTTAACGGCACTCCTAACAATGTTAAAATGCCGAGGATCACGAACACGCCTGACACATAAGTGCCGTAAACGCATGTTGTTCCCTATAAAGACTTTCTGTGAGAGTTTTTGTACTATGTATTTCTTCGTTCAGTTTCGCATTTTATGTGCGTATCTACTACATTACATTGCTGGGAACTTTGGGTGATGTGTGCCATCCGTTTTATTGCGAGATGAATATTGTCATTGTTATGTGTATTTCATAGCCATGTATCATTTACATTGGGATGGCGGTTACGTGATTTTTTTAAACGGCTTCAAGAATGTTTCTACTAGATAATGTCCAGCCTACCATTTCTGATTATTCCGTTGTGGTAGCAAATTGTCTTGTTAGGCGTTCATTGCGAGCATTAGGGCATTGCGGACGACGACAAAGTGACAGCTATAGGAAACACCTGGATCTGTGTGTGCTGTCTCAATTTTTGTTTTATCTTTGTGCGCAGCGCGCTATGTTTACCGCTCTTTTTCTCATGCTTGATAAATATACAATGCTAACACAAAAGGGCATTATTCATACCCTTGGTATTCATAGCTATATCCTTCTGGTCCTGCTACTTCCAACTTCACAACTTTAAGTGCCGCATTATGACATTCATTCTTGCAGGAAAACCGAATTTTGCTAATTCCTTGGTTGACATTCGTCCCCATAACCACAGCGCTGGACGTTGCACTGTCACTGTATTTCATCAAGGACCTTGTAAGTCTGAGTTTTCTGCACCATTCACTTTTATACTATACTGCAGGCATCTACCACCCATTCATATTTGTATTCGGAAAATCGTAGTTCTTCCTCTCTTTCTTTTTCTCTCTCTTTCTTTCTCTCTCTTTCTTTCCTTCATTACGTTCGAGGGCATTGTGCACCTTATTACGTCATGTCCCATATGGCTGTGGTTATATTCGTTGCTGGGACTGTCCTTTGGTAGTAAACATGTACTTGCGAGCATTTTTTTTTCTTTCTAAAGCCTACGCACGCAGGCTGAAATCAGGTCACACAGCTCACGCGCTCCTGCTCACCCAGTGCAACCCATTGAGTAAATTGCACAACTGTGCTAGAAGAAACTCAAATGTTTTGCCGATGCGAAGGTCGCTAAACGTTTGCTCGTTACTGTACAGAGCTCGGGGATCCTATTCCCGATCGATCATTTTCGAGGATATCGCTTTTCACTGCGTGTTGATTGGCTAAGCGACCGCGAGGGTGCTCGCTGCTCGAGCGAGGCATCGCGCCGGCTGCTATTTCGAACAAAAGCGGGAATATCCCTCAAAGGGATCGACCGAGAATTTTAGCCGGTATACGGGCGTCGTACGTCATTGGGGAGCTTTTGGTTGTTCGTGAACGTGTTACCCTTAGCGGCACACCGTGTTACTGGGAACGTAACCGTCAGCAGCATTGTTGGTGGTGCCATAAGAGCGCGCTGAGTTTAACCAGGGAAGATAGAGAACTGTTATTGCAGTAATAAATCATATTCTACTCAGCTGCTTGTAGAAGAATTGACTGCAAAAAGGTTACCAGGCAGCCTATCTTTTATTGTTTTTGTCGAGAACATCAATATACGAGGTCAGTAAAATGAAAAACACAAGTGATTTTCTTTAATTATTTATTCAATACGCGCGGCACAAAGCTGTATTACTCTTCGACGTCATCTCTCAAGTTCAATGCAAGTTTACCAGCGCTTACAAAGTATCTGTGTTCCCGCAGAAAAGAATTCGTTTGGGGAGTGTGCGCAACCACTCGTGCAACGCGTGGCGTACTTCTTCATTGGGATGGAACTTCTTGACACCCAAGGCTTCTTTCATTAGTTCGAACATAGGGAAGTATATATGCTAAAATATATATGCTAAATATATATGCTAAATATATGCTAAATAAATGCTAAAATGGTGTGGTTTAGACAGCACAATTCGGGACGCGGCAAATCAACGGACGGAACGCAGAGGGAAGGTAGCGGTAGTGCCCTATCTGCATAGAACAGCACATAGTCTTAAGAAAATGGCTAGCCATGTGGAAACAACAGCGGTCTTTTCAGATCCAGAAAAACACGAAAATATGTCGGTTAACGGACCCGTACCGTAAGCTAGCTGTCGGATGCTATACGAATCATAGTAAAACACCAGTGGGTTGCCTAGAAGCTGTTTACGAGCTTCCGCTGTCGTGTGGAAAAGAGTACATCGGACGGACAGGAAGGTGTCTTAATGACGGGTTATGAGAACATAGTCAAAACGTGAGAAATAAGCAATACGGTCATCTGTCAAAACACATTCAGAAATGCGACTGTGCGCCGGTGTACGGGTCCATATATGTTCTTGCGAAGCACAAAGAGAAAGATGTGCGAGAGAGTATTGAGGCTCAGGCTATCTGTCTAAATGGTGATACGTGTGTTAGTGCCCCTTCGGTCAACTTGTTATATAAGGAGACAGCTTTTTGGACGGTTAACATTTGAATGATGTGACGCTACTGTGCATGGGGTAAATAGGGGGTTGTTTCCGGCAAATAAAGTTGTTGAGCTTAGCGCATGGTGGTGTTGTCGCCCTTCTGTCCTTATTATCAGGCGCTACATATACTCTCCAAGTAAGCATACCAACACGCCCAACAAATGGCAATATGGAAGTCGCTCAGGGCAAGGTATGGCGAGTATGGTGGTTGCGGAAGATATTCAAATTTCAAGACTGTTATTCTTTCAGCTGTTACACCAGCCATATGGGGCCCTGCACTGCCATGTTGCAACCTGCTGACAACAATCCATGGCATTTCGATTTGATTGAAGGCCGAAGATAATTACTTTTAGGCAGTCAGAGTTTGACTGACAAGTGATAGCGGTGGTCCCTCGCCACGTGCAGTGCTCCAAGATGACGCCATTTTCAAAAGAGGGTCAGCCTAACTTTCCCTGCTGATGTATGTGTTTGGAACATTCTTGGTTTGAGTGATGAGGCATCGCTCCCGCTCTCTATATTTCTGGTTGGTGCTACACGTAAACCCCCCGTCACTCGGGGTTTCGTCCACGGCGACGATTCTGCGCCGCAAAAGCTGTTCGCGTGCACCACCACGTAGCTGTTTCAATTCAGGAGACAGCTGCCAGTTTACCCACCTTGCACACAGTTTCAGAGGGCACGAAATCAAAACTGGGAAGCTGCAGTGAGCGCAAAGCCGCGGCCCTCGAGGCGACCGTCGGCCTACGTCACCCAGCAGCGGTGGCTCGGCGTGCGGCGGCTCCGTGCTCCTCGCTATCGTGGCGCGATATCGGCGGGTAAACCCATTTTTCCAGATCCAAAAGTTGATATGGCTGGTACAGACAGCTCGCTTCAATTTCTCAATTACGCTGAAACCACTGGCACTAAATGTTTAAAACTTAATGAAGTGATTTTCGCTAATTAGGGACTAAATATCCCGTATCACCCGTCGCCCCATGGTCTCCACCACTGACGGCATGTCTCTGAAGGAACCGTCCTTCTATTTGAAACGGCTACTTTAAATATTACACAAAATTTTCGTAGAAACAAGCCGTATAGCTTCAGACCACCGAAGCTCCACAGTAGCCGAAGCTATATACAGCTCTGAATCTTACGAACGCCGAAGCTATATGTAGCCTTATAGAGATATAGCTTAGGCTACGGTCGGGTGGATGAAAAAAACTTGCCCTTTCATGATTATACGTTGCGCAAGTCCGCAGGTATCATTTGCAATATTACGAAATTTGAGCTCTGTACGTGTCTTGCCGGACTGTTGGTGCCCTTTCTGTTCCGCGATAATCTTGAGTCAGCTTGTAAGCAACGAAGGCATAGGGAGTTTTGCCACGTTTGTACGTATATTACTTCCAGTCAAGTACGTGTATAACAAAGTATAGTTTTCGCTGGTATATGGCTATAATACTAGAACTAACGCGTCTTTATGAGTAGGGCTTGACAAATGACCTTTAGGAAGGGACTGGTGCTGACATTATTGTGATATCTGTTAGGCTTCAAGTGCGAGCTGTTCAACGTGTGCCATTATTTAAAACTTCCTCATGATGTAATCTCGGACCGTTTCGGAAAATTTATTGAACCGTCGTGATGCTACGATCCAACTCCGAAGGGACCATTATCGCAGCTGTTATACAGTGTTTAGAGTTTGACTTTTTGGAACTGCGCGAAAAAAAAGTACGGCACAGGACCAGACATTCGTGTTTGCCGGGTGCTGTCGTTTTTTCGCGCGGCTGCTAAGACGTCAAGTAATATGTACCAACAAGCTCGGTATAAAATCCTTTTTCCGTGTTTATAGCATTGAGAACACAACAGCAAATTTGATAAGGCCTATACGGCTAAGAAGTCAATAAGTGGGACACGACGTATCGCAACTCGAGGTCGTTTATTTGAAACTCGCATAGTAATGAACGCAAACAGTTCGCATTTAGGAAGGGTCTTCTTACGCAGACACATACATTCTTTCTGTTTGAGTCCCTGTGTGGTTTCCTAGACAATAACCGGTCCGTGCAACATAGTTTATTATGAAGTTTCAGAAACATGGGTCCCAGTGTTAGAGAGCGCAATCCACCAGGCGCACAGAAGAAAGCAAAGATATTACAAAATCGAATTCTGCGGTTTCATGTCACAAAACTAACATATGATTATGAGGCACGCCGCAGTGGAGGACTCCGTGTTAATTTTGACAAGCTTGGTTTCTGTGACGTGCACACAATGCACGGGACACGGACGTTTTTTGGATTTCGTGCCAATCGAAATGCGGCGGCCGCGGCAGCGATTTGAGCCCCCGCCCACGGGGTTAGCAGCGCCACGCCAAAGCCAGTACGTCACCACGGCGGATAAGGGTACAAAAGAGCGCAGAATGCCTGTAATAGAGTTTGGGTTTTTCCGTACGCTAAGCCCCTTTGGGCATACGCAATTCCCAAATATCCCTACTAATTAACAAAACTAGCTCGGCGAAAATATGCTCAACATCCATGAAGGTCCATGAAAGGCATATAGGTGACATCTACCTGCAGATTGCATTCACCTTCAGGTGGCTGCACAGTTTTTCCTAACTACAACGTACTTCATTTTCGAATGAGAAGTCGTGTTTCGCTTGTGCGCACTGTTATAAGTATATGCATTCTACACTGTGCTTCTGTATTATTTTTTACGTCGCCCCTACCCTTTCCCCCCCCCCCCCCCCGGCTTCCTTCATTCGCACTGAGCGAGCCACAACGTCCAAACATGCATTGTCTCTTTTCTATTTTTCAGAAAGTCAACGCTTTTGTGATCGTCATGTACATCATGGACTACACATTGAGTTCCATCAACGTAAGTTTCCATAAGCTAAACTGCCATAGGTGCGCGAAGTGTGATACATGGGGGACAGCAGTGGAATTATGGTTCACTTCTCAAGGCTAGCCTGTTGCCTTTGCTGCGTATTTTTATGCTTTATTTTGAAGACGAGATCTTCTTTAGCGAGCTCATCTCGAATTAGGGTTCGTGGGATCTGGGTCTTTAACCATTTTTGTCTAGTAAATTAGACAATTTGATGCCTTCGAGAGCACGCAGGTCAAGGAACATGCGTGAAAATAAATCTTGGAATGAAAATGCGCACCAAGCTAGCATGGAGGCGTGTACGGAACAGTTATAGTGAGTAATTAGCGAAAAAAGCCCGAAATCAACCCAGACGCGCTCTTCAGACAGGGCGCACCTAAATCATGAAGCGGAAGAGTGATTTTACTCAACGAAACATTTGGACTGGTTCCTCATATAGTGTAATATGACATGTGAGACGATTCCGAAGATGTATCAGTTAAAAGAGAATGAAAGTAAAGACATGTGAATGTTTAATAAATGTTTTATGTAACAATGAGATGGTACAAAAGCTGGGTGAGGTGGTGCACGTGAAGGTAAGGTGACTGAATAGCGGTTGACATCGAAGGAAGAAAGGCAAGGTATTATTCGGGATCCTGTCTTTCCTCCTGAATAACAAACGTGGAAAAAAACATGAAACAGCAAAACACATGGTACAATACTGCGCCCTAGGTCACCTTGGCTTCCTTTCGATGTCAACCGATGCGTGTCGACAGGCCATCGCATATCGTGATGTTTGTGTTCGCAATTAGTCAAATGTCAAGCTGCTGTCACCAAATAGATGCCACATTCTAGACAAAATAACAAAGGCACTAAAGGCGCCGTGCCATCACGCCTTCATAGTAATAACAGTAGTAACTTAAACGTTGATGCCTAATTAGAAAAGCAAAATGGCGTAACACGCCTAAAAGAAATGCCGCAAGCTAAAAACAAATGCACAGGCAAAAAAAAGAAGACGACTTACCTCCAAAAATTCACTCCACTTGCCGACTCCATTGAATCCAACTCAATCGACCTGCCAGGTTAGTGTACAGTCGAACTTTGGTGTCCTGCAAAAACGAATGATGGTGCTCGTCAGGGGTGAAATACGACGAAATTGGAACACCATGCGGGTCTTATAGTGTATTCGACTAGCCGCCTCCAACCTCCGAATTAAGGTAGGGTAGATCCGACGTTCCTCGAACTCAGAAGATGAGAATGAGAACGCAATCCTAACGTACGACTCACTTTCGGAGAAGCAAACCGGCAGATGCGAAATCCCGTAACTATTTCGCTTAGCCAAAGCCCCCGGCGTCGGCAGAAGAAACGGCGGACGTGCTTGTGTTAGGAGCGGCAACTGGTTCAGACGTCCAGCGTACAGTGGTCTAGGTTGCCTAGGTTACGGTGGACCGTCGCCAACAGCGGCAACGCTGTGTGGCTATATAACGTGGCGGGAAACGCTCACCTCGGCGATTGCTCCGATGGCAGAACTCTGAGCGCCTGAGAGCGCTCGACGAGGGAGGAGAACGACGGAAGAGCCATTCGAACGCAAGTTGCTTTTTCAACCAGTCGAAAACAAGACTACTTGTGAGAGTGTTCTAGACAGCCTAGAGCGCTCCGAAAGGACCAGCCGAAGATGCCATTAGAGTAATGTAAACCACATAGTGAGCGAAGCATCAAAAAACATAATTTTTGAGACTACCAATGAATTCGACTGTTCATATCGTAAAAGTCCTATCTCGTTCGTTTTAAAACCGTGTGGCCGGTGCTGAAACGACTGAGCGTCTGCTCAAGCGAGGTGCGATGTTGGCAGTGCCGTCTGCAGTTGGCATGACGCAGCGTTTCTTTGCGCAGATGGCGCAGACGGTCATTCCGAGATAGCGGCGGCGTCGGCTTGTGGTCTATGACTCTGCAGTTCCGCCAAAGACAGCGGGGAAAAAATAGGCCTATTTTCTATCAATATTTGACCTTTGACCATCGCAAGAGGGAACTTTTCTGTTTTTACCATTGGAAATCAGGGCTTAGCCTTCTCGTAAACGTGTACTATCCTGTGTGGAATACCGATTTATGGTAAACACTTGCTTGAACAGCCTCGTTGTTCCTGCCACCTTGTGGCACAAACGTTAACTAGAGATGACATAGAGCTATTATTCCAGTGACCTATCATATTCTGTCGGTATAAGGACACATTCGTTACTGTTCAGTCTCTTTTGTTTTTAAATTTTATTAGACGAGAAAACTCACGTAGCACAAGAACATTTCAAACGCGTGGTAGTTAGACAAAACGGCACAAGATGTCGATACCAATATTGCTACTGACAGCCATGGCTTCAGCAACCCAGAAATACGTTCCAGTTCTTATCTCCATCATCTTTCTGCCCCCTTTACCAGCCACTTAAAGATCGCCCGAATTACTTCGAAGCGTACGGCCCTGACGTAACGCCATCGCATGATACGTGCCTTGAAGAATTTAGCGCTCATGACAACAAAATAGGCGCTCTCTTTTTCGTTTCCTTTTTTAGAAGGTATTCGTGGGATGTTCGGGGTGTCCCCGCCTTTCTTTTTTTTCTTCTCAAGTTATTTCTGTCATGCCTTCTGGCGGGTTTTCGAATTCTCACGTACGGGAAAAAGATGAAAGCTGTTGTGGAGCTGGCACACACAGAGGGAAAAGATAACGAATACTGTAGGCTGAAAGCTCTTGGCTTTTAAGATTGCGCGACTGCTTGGCGCTTGCTCTGAAGCTTTCAGCACGAAGTGAAAAGTTCTGGCTTGTTCTCTCTCTTCAGCGGCATTTACACCACGGTCTCGCACTGGCACTCCCATATTTCTTTCTTTTTTTCTCGAAACTTATCAGAAATGCGTGTAGTGCCAACAACGGCCTTTCGCTCACTAAAAGCTCCAGCAGGATTTCCAGCAGAGTTCTATGATTTTTATTTATTTTATTCATTGATGTATCTTGTTTTATCAAGAAAGTAGGCGTTGCGGCGCACACCCGGCAAGGATGCTACTGGATGGATATCATTTGAATTTCAGAGTTCCTGCAACATTGGCATATTCCTCACATATAGCGCGATCATTTTTTGTGCGCGCACCTCTTCTCCTCTCTACTGCATCTTTCTGCCGCTACATCAGTTTGTCGAAATATTGCTACCGAACAGCGGCTTCTCTCTAGAATTATCAATGTCGTCAGGTAAAAGTTCATTCGAGGAATACCTTTGGTGAGTGTTTTTACCTTTTTTTATGGCTTGCATCGTTTCGCTCATTCTTTTGAAGGAATGGCATGAGCGAGGAAGGAAAAACAGAACTATGCATATCAAGCAACCCGAGAGAGAATAATTGAGTTGATGAGAAACGATACCCAGCGTGTTCGAATGCTTATTGTTTTGCTCCGAGTCGTTGAATAGCCTTCACCGGAGGACTTACGCGTTCTTGGTCGCCTACGTTTCTCTGACGTATTTAGACCACCCTTAAAAAAGGAGAGAGAAGAGCATCTCGACGTGCAATTACCAGAATAGAAAAACGTAAATCACATCGAATGAATTAAAATAAAACGAAATCTTTACTTCGCATCAAAAGTGTTCCTCTGTTCACAGTAATGTAATAGAATTTTTTGTGTACAGTGGTGATATTACTGTTCTGACAAAAAGCTTGCCCGAAATTGACTAAGCCGGCACCCAGTTGATGATCACAACGAAATTAATTTTTTTTGACGAGAAATATTGGTAAGGAATGTAAAAATGTAACGTTACATAAAAAAAAAGCATTCACTTTAGTTCGCTCGAATATTTACGCTAAGGTCTCGAATAAAAAAAAAGAAATACTGCTTCGTTTCAAGTTCCGGTTCAGCGCGCTCCGATTTCGTTCCGGTTCGGTTGCGGTTCGGGGAAATAAAAAAAAGTTACTATGGTTCGAAAACCGGTTCGGCGCTGTCCAATTTATTCGGCCCCGTGGTGATATGCTGCACAGTACTTATCCACTTGTCCGCATGGCGCATGCGCTAGTTTAATCAAGAGGAGGCAGACATTAACAGATGAGTTGCATAGATACAAGGAAATTTTCATGCAAATAATTCATAAAGAGGTAATTAGTGAGAATTCATATATGTTGTGGAAGACCGCACCGATTCACACCATACATATTACTTAAACTGCAGTTTACAGCCCTGGTTACCACTCACTAAGAAGACGACGGCATTCATTAGATGCCATAGTGTTTATGGTCACAATAGCTCATGTAGCCGAACTCGTTCATATCCCCTTCTCGAGGACATAGTATTTTCCTCAATCTGTGTTTATCTAGTTTGTCTAGCTCTAGTAACAAATCTAACCAACAACCTAACGTGGAGTGTCACAAGAAATGTCGATTCACGGGGCCCCTAAAGCAACTTTCCCGCCGCGGAACAAAACTAGCGTAGCCGACTTCAGAAATGCGAGCGTGTTTTTCGAGGTGGCCTTAGTTACGAGTGCATACAAGTCGTCCATCCCCATTCTCACAGACAGCGCGACTCGTGAATCGTAACAATCTGCTAGTAAGGTTCACCGATTCAGGAAGTGGTTATTCGAACTATTCTGCAAACTAGCGAACACCTGCTGTTGCCTTATGTGCTTGCACCGTTTCGTGCAGAACCGGTGACCGGTATTATTTTGTTTCGGTTCAGGTTTGGGTGGGGTGCAAGCACGTTCCAAATATAATGGTTCCGGTTCAGTTTCGCTCAAAACTGCAGTTCGGGTGCGGTTCTCAGCTCGAATCCGACTTCGCTTCGACACCCGGGTTTAAACAGCATTTGGTAGGATATGCCCCAACATCTGGCTACAATGAAGAATTATGCAGTTCTGGAACTGCATACTATATAGTTAGGTAATCAAAGACGGCAACTTTTTTTTTTACACGCAACCCTTTCACGAGCATTTTATTCTCTCTTTTTCAATTTCATATAGAGCATCCAAACATACATCGCCACATGAGGAGGGAGGCTAAAGGGTGTCTATGCCTGACGAGGCCTACCCTCCTGGTGGTGACAAACAGTGCATTTGAGACGACAGCAAGCTTTCTTCTAAGGTAACATTAAAATTGCACAAAAAAGGAACATCCACAATTCTGTACAGTATATAAATGTTTCGACATATTAATTTTTGAAATTACAGCTGTGAAAAGAAACAAGAAAGAGAGCGCACAAAAATCAATACATACGTAAACCACCGTTATCTAGCAATGTTGTAAATAATCTACCACGTTAAGACTACAGTAGGTCGAAGTTGTGTGTTATGACCTAAGTAATATCTCCATAACTCTTTTATTTCTAAAGTATTTTACTCGGGAACTCGTGTATTAGCGTTTCGATATCTTTGTTGTCATTCAAGAAAGTTCTAATGGTATGTTCAGAAGTCTGAAGCGCATAGTTAGCTCCAATCTCATGAGTTTTGCAAGAGACATATCGGAGTTCATTAACAGCATCAGTTTGTGCACTTGAATAAAAGCTATGGTTAAGTTTGCTGTGGATCAAGCAATGAGTCTCTATTTCCTGTCGAAGTTTCATTAATTTATAGATACTAACGCCCAGTGGTCAGCAGTATTCTCGAAGCGCACTCGAAGTGTAGGGAAGATTAACGATTGCTCTAATTGTTTTTTTGTAAGATAAATAAGGTGTTTAGGTTTGTAGACGTTGTTCTACCCCATACAAATAAGCAGTAATCGAGAAGTGACTGGATAAGGGTAAAATACAGTTGTTTTTTAGCCAGGTTGGTAGAAGGAGCCTTAATTTATGCATTAGTCTGACTGAGCGTGATATTTTCGAACGCAAGTAATTAATACGCTCAGTCCAGGTTAACTGCTCACTGAAGATCTTCAGTGAGCAGAAAAAAAAACGTGTAGACCTTATACGTTCAATGTTCTCCCCTGTGAAACCGAGGACATGCTCGAAGGTTAGAATTTTATTTTTAGGTTTAGACAGTATAAACTTTGTTTTCGTTTTTCACATTTACCTGAAGATCATTCGCATGTATCCATAATGATAGTTCAGACAAATATTTGTTTGCATTTGCTATAGTGTTCAAGAAGTCATTACCGGAGAAAAATATGCTAGTGTCATCTGCATACAGAACTATATTAGCTGAACTAGGTACATTTATAATATCATTAATATAAAGTAGGAAAATTGAGGGCCCTGAAATGGAGCCCTGTGGAACATCCGTACATATTGTGCCAAAAGCAGATAGAACACCGTTTACAACTGTGCACTGTATTCTTGACGATAAATAGCTATTAATATGTTGCTCTTATTCCATAAAACGGTAATTTACGTAATAATATTTCATGTTTAATAGAAGGTAATAGAATGTAATAGTTTAACATTCGTCATTTGCAACGGCAGGAACCGCCTTTTCAAGAAGTATGTGCAGTTTCGTTTAATTATTCTTCTTCTTTCTCACACCCTAGACCAAATAGCAGTGTGTCAGCGTTGAAAAGCAAAGTACGCCATAAGGAATCAGTCCCATACTTCGCGGGAACGCCAAGCGAAAAAGGAAAGCGTACCTACAGAGCGAGATAGCTGACGGTAAACCGACTCAGCATGAAAAGTCGCTTGAAATATATACGTGGAAATAAACACCGAAGGTCCTTACAACCTCAACGATTTCTATTTTATCAGATTCAGCGTAGTAACTATCAGTTTGCTTGTGGCACGAAAAATGGCGCTTTTGTCTTGGACCTACTCACGGTCAAGGAGACAGACACTTTTGCAGTTCCTACAAAGAAAATCTGTCTCTCTATGGTCAAGAAGTTTTCTTCACTTGAACTGTTTATTGTCTTCAGAATGCTATTGAAGTTTGCTACGAGCTAAGCTCAATTTAGCCTCGCAAAAAAGCTAAGCTGCGATAGTATGCTTCTCCGATGAACCTGCTTTATATGTGTCTATGTTCTTATTAACACTTATATCTAGTAATAAGACAGTTAGTAAAGTTAACACTCGTCGGCAGCATCATTGCACAAAACAAGGACTGACTTCAGTAAAACCCTATCACCCTGAACTACACGAAACACGACATTTATGATCGAAGTGTAACATCATACATCCCACAACCACGAACAACACGGCAAAGCCGCACTGAGCTTGCAGGACTTGTGCAACAATCATGTATGTCGTGTTTCGTGCGGTCTGGAACATATATGTATATATAAAACTTGGAAACGGCGCCTTCCGGTGGCACCTTCTACTCCCCACCGCAACGGAAACAACAAAATAAAGCACAGAAATCACCTCAGCAAGAATTCTGAAGGCGATCTTTAAGAACGCATGTTGACATTCAAAGTTCCACAATCAATTAAAGGAATGCGAGCACGAGAGTCGACAAACATGCAAACAAGCGCAGTTTTGAGGATCAATTGGCCTTGCAGCAACAGAAAACAGCACTTGCGGCTTTCAGAATTTAAAACATTTTGGAAAAAAGCAAATATATTAGGTTATTACTTAATGTGTTGTGTTTGACCCCACTGTTACATTTTCTTAGAATACCAGGGATGTTATAGTATGTTGTATGTATGTAGCTGACGTCAGGCGTCGTTGTATGTTTTTATATGTCGTGCTTTCTAGATATGCACTGACCTTATGTGCGTGTCCTCACTGTTTTGTGCACTTTATAACTCATTTACGGAACTTTGTATGTCTTCTAGTGTCCTTTCTAATTTATTCTGTGAATATAACTTTGAAAACTGGAGTACTGTTTGACTGTCACCAGTGTATATCACTTGCTCGAGCTTTTTTTTTCTTTTGCTTGCCCTGCGAAAAGGAGTAGCCGGTGCCAATAATGATGGCAACATTTCCTTTCAGTTATTAATAATAATAATAATAATGCTAATAAAAGGCATGGCATGAACGTAGGTATCAGAATAGAAACTCAAATGCATCTATAAAAGGCTCATACGCGATACCCGTGACACTAGCAAAGCTTTAGTCGATTTAGGCCCCGCCTATAGCTGACCTTTAACCTGGAGCCGGCGAAAGGGACCACGAGCAACAAAAAATTACGATCACTGATTAAAATAAAGCATGCAAACAAGTTGCTCTCTCTTTGAGTGAAGTGTACATAAGATAACTGTGATAACTTCTCACAATTACGCTTTAAAGCAAGTTCAGCGCCCCGACGCAGACCGCGTGGCTGCTTTATGGTTAGCATTCGATAACCACCACGCTGACAGAAGCCACCGTCGGCCTTCACCGGACCCGCATGAAAACTGCTGCGGAACCCAACCTAAAAACTCTCGGCTGTAAAGTTTTTACAGATGAAAATACTTCTTAAAACTCGTCGAAGGCAGTAACGTCGAAGTCAGTAACTTCTCATGGCAAGTGCACGGAATACATCTTTATTTTTTTTTCACATCGGCACAAACTGCAAGCAGTCCGTGGTCGCGTTGCCCAGGAATTCAACTTGGCTTGTAGCTGAGGCTGCTAAATTAGCTATGGTTATGTTTCGTCAGCTACGGTATGCAGAATGGTGGCATGCTTTCCTCGCACGTCTAATCTCTGGCCTTGGCGCGTCGCTGGTAATTTGATGCAAAGTTAACAAGAGAGCAAGTATTTATGAAAGAAAGACGACCGTAATCAAGGAACATGCTTGCCGCGTGTGCTTCGCGCTAATGACTTCGTACTTACGCGTGTTTATCATCATGCACACACATTACCCTCGCTCTGTTTATTTGTCACAGCGGACTAGGCTTGCGTAATAAATGACGTGGGAGCGGCCACATGCATATTAAGTGTGTAGTGGCGCCCGTAATTAGCAAAAGTAGATGGAGCATTCTCGGATCAACTCATAAACTTCCCTGTGCGCCCTTCGGCCAGAAAGAAATATGAAACAAAGGTATCATAATCAACGCTTCGTTAAAGGCCACCACTAATGGTCGGATGTAGATAAGCGATGTTACTAAGATTATTTGTTTAATTATAGACGTGTTGGTATGATACATGACACGCGCGCATTGCCTGCAGGTCTACTGCATACTCTGCGTGCTCTCCCAGTACCAAATGTACGCGCTGGAAAGGAGAACCATGGGCCAGGGAAGCCGTCCATCGGTGAGTTTTCATGAGTAGAAACAACAAAGAGAGAGAAAAGCCTGGGATAGCGGCATTCCGGTAGTACTGAATTTGTTTAATACAATTAAAATTGTGTGGTTGAACGTCCCGAAGCGGCACAGTGGGGTTGAAGGGATGCAGTAGCAGGGGGGCCGTGTGTTCACGTTGGTCACCTGAAGCCTTAGCATGTCAGTGTTCTTAAATCCCGATGAGCGGCTAATGCAACTGCACAAAGCCGAACAATGTCTACGTAATCAAACTGTGCGGTCGCATTTTCTTTCGCTTCATATTCACGTCTTATCACCGTTCGCAGAAATCGGGCAATACTGGCGGCCGCGGAACGGTATAGCGTCACGCCAAGCAATGACGAAGCGCAAATAGAATGAAATATAAAGAAAATCTTTACGCGAAGCGGCCCTGGCGTTCCCCGAACGCCACGTTTCCTTTCTTTTCTTTTACCTCCACTTCAATGGGAATGCGGTGCAGCGAGCATCATGATCGAACCGACCGCGATGGCTTTGTGGCTAAGGTGCTGCGCTGCCGAGCACGAGGTCGAGGGTTCGATTCCCCGCAGAAGTGCCGGGCAATCGAACCCACGACCTCGTGCTCAGCAGCGCAACGCCATAGCCACTAAGCCATCGCGGTCGGTTTTTACTGGGAGCCTCCACACGCTGTAATCGCAAGAGTTTCTTACGCATGTCCGCTGTGTGTTCTGTGTTGAGAGTAAAGAGCGTTCCGCATGCGACTTCTTTGCAAACATTCAAGGCATCGCGTGAAGAGTTAAGGGCGCATTCAGTAAGACTCTATCTACGGCAGCACACTTGCTAAAGGGCAAAGCATCATGCTTTTCAGTACTTAACAGGCGCACATGCACTTTGGGGATAGAGAAAAGAGTGAGGAAAACCTGAGTCCCGCGTCTAATGTGTTCTACGTACTAAGTGCATCTCACTAAAGTCAATAATTTTTTACTGTTGTTTTCAATGCGAGATAGGTGCGCTTGTGAAGGTGGTAAAGTATATCATTGGGCCATTGAAGGAGCAAGACGAGCTTCACAGTGTACTTACGATGAAACACTTGTAGCTGCAGGAAATACGCACTAGTAACGCAAGAAGTCGAGGAACAGGAAGTGTGCGTGGTAATATGCAGAGCGTGCACCAGTTAACGATAGACAAGCTGTTAAACGAAATCTCTCGTAGATGCGCGCCAATGACAGCAAGTCATCCTTCAATTACAGCGAGGTGGTGTAAGACAGTTCTCATACCCTCTGGAAGTCCTTAGGGTGTGGTTTGCCATGGACCGCAAGTCTACCCTAGACCTTGCGAGCGCCTCACGATGTCCAGCGCAATTTCTTCCCCACACCCGAGCTTTTTACAATCGGTATGTCGCATTCTAGCTTAGCACTTTTATGGTATCCTCTATGACCGACGCCCATGTTGCGGTATTCGGCATAGGTTGTAACGACACCGCCTGCGCTTTCCGCTGACCTGGTCACAAACGGCCACTTCGGCGCTGCGATGCAAGCTTCATTGCTGGCTTTTGTTTGATTGACCTTCGATACTTAACAAGCCGCCGAACGTCGCCCGCCTGCACTGCCACAAGGAAAGCGTTCTGCGATTCCTCTTAAGAGCTTCGCATTAAAATTGGTGCGAAATACGATTATAGGATTCGTAATATCCGCGAATGATTAATTGATTAAGGTTGTCCCGCAAAACGATTGTGCTCGCGTCCGTACTTGCTGGAACCTCTTATACGTTCACCACCATTATACAAAATTAGACAATGGGACTAAATTTGACAATGCCTGCAGAAAAGGCACCCCGTGTGTGCCTTTCCATCGAGCGATAATGGCCTGACCTTTCTGGAAGTGGCAGGCTGTCGGTGTTGGGGTTGGCTTCCGGTGATCGCTGAGCTGCGTGGTCCGTGGGACTATAGCGAAGCGTGCCCTATGACTAGGTGGTTGCCGAGTCAGGCAATGAGCGTATGGGTCTTGGAAAGCACGTTTGGGAGCACTCGGGTCGCTGCGCGCATGCGCGTAATGACGTGGAACTTCTTTCTAACTTCAGGAACTACGAGAAAACGCTGAAGATATAACTACGCACGACACAGCGTGCTGAAAACGACTGAATTGGATGTTTTAAGACTCATTAAGGGCTTTGCAAATCAGAAGTCACGCATTCATATGAAAATCTTCAAAAATACTTATTTAATTTATGTTCTCTAATTAACCAGGTAATTTCTACACAAAGGTTATCCCAGAGGCAGTAGATGAGTCGTGACTGTACGCTGTAGTTATCACAATCGTTTATTGTTCAAGTTTTATGCTTTTTAACACTTTGGCTGGTAACCTTGGACGCACATTTTACGTTTAGGAACCATTTCACACATATATTGCCTTTCAAATTGTAATTCTAAAGTGAAGCTTTCATTGCGAACCCTGACAAACTTCCTGACCATGGCTGCTGGCGGGTGTCGCTGTCTTGCCGAATAGCTCAGACATAAAAAAAAGAGAAGCCAATGGTGGTATGGAATCTCCATTCTCCGGCACAGGAACCCGATGCTTTAATCACTCGGTCACCATGTGACCTATACACTACTTATCGCGCGAACGCTATCTAGTTAATTAATTCCGGCCATGGCGGCCGCATTTCGATGGGGAAGAAATGCGAAAACACCCATGTACTTAGATTTAGATGCATGTTCAAGAACCCCAGGTGATCCAAATTTCCGGAGTCCTCCACTACGGCGTGCCTCATAATCAGAAAGTAGTTTTGGCACGTAAAACCCCATAATGTTTTTATCTAGTTAATTGAGATGAATTGCCGCGAATATCGCTTTGCGTGGCACGGGTGCGAGAGCTCACACGCCAGCGCGCCAGTTTTCTTTACACGCAGAAGACGCAGGAACGAAATGCGAAAATATCAGTGTTCGATTAACCGCTTCACGTGGATTGCAAGATGTGCGTTGGATCTGTACAATTTTTGTATTATTTTCATTTTTTAACACCGGCCTTTTTTTTTTTCTGATGGCAAGCATCGTCGCTTGGACGTGACATCAAAACTAGCGTCGCCTTCACGGGACGTCAATTTTTTTCCACAGTGTTGTCAGAAATATACAGGCTACTTCAAAAATGAGGACAGGTGCTGCTGAGATGTTTGGCGAAGCTCACTAACGCTTCCGGCCGCCCACACAGCTATAATTTCATGGAGACAAGTAGCCTCGGCAGAAAGCTCCGTGACAGCTACACCATGGTGACAGCTTTTGTGACACGACAGGCTCCTCCAAAGAAAGAAAGAAAGAAAGAAAGAAAGAAAGAAAGAAAGAAAGAAAGAAAGAAAGAAAGAAAGAAAGAAAGAAAGAAAGAAAGAAAGAAAGAAAGAAAGAAAGCGAGCTCGAAGGCTGTGCGTTCGCCTAGGCGAAATAGGAACATGCCATTTACAACCTGTAGCATCCCTCGGAGTGTCGCGTCGAACTATAGTCGGGACACGATGCGAAGATAAACAGCGCCACGGACAAACACTCAGAAGTACATAGCAGCAGATGACGCAGGCCAAGCCAGAGACCTGAGAAAAGCTGACGACTGTCACGGTTGTCTTGAGTAAACGACGGAAGCGCTGATGCAGACGTAAAGAAATGAAGCAGACAGATCTGCCATCTTGTCTTTTCTTTTGTGCCGGCGCATGCGCTTCGATCGCCTGCAGTAAAAGAAAGATACTGCCTTTGAGAGGAAGCTTTATCCTCAAGAGCTCATATCTAATGCATGGGAATGGAGAAATTGTTCTCCTCAGCACCCACTGCACCAACATTGTTAAGGTTTCGCGCCAGTGAAAGTAAATGTCAGAGGCCGCCGCTTACAGTGAGTAGAGCGTCTATTTATGCTGTGAATCATTTTTTAGAAAAAAGTTTTGCATAAAAAAGAACTGAAGGATGAAGTTTACAACTGTGTCATTCAGCTAAAAAAGAACGATATCGCAATACTGTGGACTGCATCCCTAGAGACATTTAAAGCTGACAAAATTGGAAATTGGTGTATTTAAAACGCTCTGAGATACTTCGCACAATTGCGCATAGGAATTTTATGAAACCCCTCGTAAGCATGGTAAGAGTTTCACGTAAGCTGTAAACTTACGTGCCATGCTAGATTAGCGGCTATGATGTTGCACTGCTAGGCGTTAGGTCATGGGATCAAATCCCGCTCACGGAGGCAGCATTTCGACTGGAGCGAAATGCAAAAAACACCTGTGTAGTGGATATTTGGTGCTCGGTAAAGAACCCCAGGCGGTCAAAAATTAATCCGGAGTTCCCTACTACGGCTTTTCTCATAATCATAGTGGTTTTGGCAGCTAAAAACCCAAGAATGAAATTTTTGTTAAGGCTGTAAGTTTACACTGTATCGCATTTCTTGCGCTTTAGGTTCTCTAACAGGTGCATTTTACGAAACTGCGACATTTGTTATTTATGCAGAATTACGTATTTGTAAACATTGTCCCTGCATTTCTTTTATTTCTTTAACTTACTAGTATTTGGTCATTTTCTCAAAGAAACTCGAAACCCCAAACCGGAAATTTGCTTCCCGCAGTAGGTAAAACAAGATTTTTTTAAGCGACAAATTTTATTCAAATTGGTGCAGCTATTGCCTAGTAAGAGTATCACTGCGTTATACGAGTGTTTGCATAGGGAAATTCGATTTGGCCTTAATAAGAGGGAATATTTCTTTTTTCTAAATGAGCAGCTACTAATGCTTGCTTTTCTGACTGCATAGTGTGATACTCCATGTCTTGCGTCAAACATATGAAATAAACGCTGATAAAAACAAGGAGATACGCAGACGGCACATACAAATACTAACGCTTGATCATCGATCATCAATCAATGTTTGTTATAGTGTTCTCAGCATGACGCAGTACGTAAAGTGGTAATAGATGGTCTGTAGCGCAATATTACCCTACACTCAAGCGCAAGTGATATTACCTTTTTCCCGCGAGGATGCTGAATATTTATTGGAGAGGTGATTTGGCTCACCATAAAGCTTCTTCGTGGCATGGAGCTACAGTGTGAATGGTGAGCCCAGTGGTTCGAAGAGTTATAAATTTCGCGCAGCCTATTGCGCCGCGGTTCGAATCTCTTTTGTGTTAACGCATGGAATGGGACGGCTTCAGACCGTACGGCGTTTGAGCAATGGCGCTCTAGCGGAGCACTTAAGGACAACTTTTGCAAGACTAGGTCCTCCTGCAGCAAGCTCCTCCTCTTCCTCCTCTTCTTCCTGTACGTTTCGTTTCTGAGGTTTAAATCTTTGGAGGCGTTGTTGCTGACTTCCATATGTGGCTTTCCGTAGAACTATATAAATTTCACCTTGTCCCCGATAACTCAAACAACCGCTTAAGATGAATTTGCCTGCTTGCAGTGGGGCGAAGTGAAAATCATAATTGCACAGTGGCGTTCAAGTGAATACCACTCTTTGCTTATTCAAGTATTCGTTCGATTGTGTGACTGCAATTCCTAGGTCAACGTGAAGGCGTACATTGCAGTGTAGTGGTGCCGAATCTACACTGCCGAACCTGTGTATTTTTGTCTGCACAGCTGCTTTCCTTTACTGCAGGCAACTCGAATTTCACACAGTGTTTCCCCTCGCTTCTTTCCACGAACAAGCCGAAGGAGACGGAACCGAGACGACCGCACAGTGCGTCGGCAGGCACTGCTGTTCCGCGCTACACGAACGGCAGTAACCATGGCAACAGCCGCTGCACGTTCAGCCGCATAGCGTCGTGGCCCAGTCGCCGGATCTCCCGCAAGGCGGCCTTCCCACAGAGCGGAGCACGAGTTTCACCCTGCAGTTTCGTGGCCCTTACAGTCCCTGCTGCCACAGTGACCACCAGCGCGACGGGTAAGGTGGTTGTTTATTTTAAAGTTGTGCTGCACGGAAATGCGTCAAATTTGACTTGACTTTATAGACTGCGCAAACAATGTCCCAAAGCACCTGTAATGAAATGCTGGCGCGCCACTAATCGTGAGTCTGTGCGTCCACGCTTTAGAAGTTACACGGTATGTTACGCAGAAATAAATGTTTGTTTTGTCGTTGTTGTTTATTTGTGCCATGCTTTGAAGGTGGGTGTCGGTATGAAACCTTTCTCTCATTGAACTTTGTCAACTTACGCATTTATTCTGTGCTTTCTCCGATGTGATGCGACCCATGCCAGTGCACATGAAGGTGTTAGCATGCGATTATGGTTATTGAGAAAACTGTTGAGGCCCCATTTGTACGCAGACTGCACAATGGTTATCGCATGGGCCTCGCTCGGTTACCTCTCGTTCACAGTACGGTGCACGAACTTGCAGAGGCCTGCGAGGACGCATTGCCGGCCCTACTTGTCCAACGAATATTCTCATGTTTGTGTTCGCGACGACGTGGTGCGACACGGGTGGGACGTCCTATCATGCCAAAGGGGTATTACGGCTAGCATATATATATATATATATATATATATATATATATATATATATATATATATATATATATATATATATATATATATATATATATATATATATGTTGTTGAATATAGAAAGCTCGGTTCATTGCGTGTTGTCCCTTCCTTTGCGCCACACCACCGTATCCGAGCCTCTTACTAATTAGTCTCCACGATAAGCTCATTTACGCTTTTCGTGGAGTCATCCCAAAACAAAGCTGGATGCAAAGTGGAGAGATAGATAAGAGGATCACAATATCCTCTGCCGGCCGTTCGCCACTTCTTGCAGTATAATCTGGGCCTCTATTAAAAAAACTGTTCGTACGGTAAAGTAATTCGTAAAAAGAAATGTCATACAATCGTACCGTTGAACACACGTATAAGAGTGTATTATTCAAACAAATTGACCAGTGACACGCAGTTGGGTGCTACGATACACGCTACATCTTTAAGGCCAAAGGCAAAAGGTGCAGCATGGTGTCGACATTGCAGAGAAGTCAATTAGAGCTACGTTTTTAAATTTATGGCTTTAGTATCTATAACAGGTGGTGATTTGGGCATGTTACTTGGGTATTTCCGGCGCTTGTCCCCGTTCCTTCCTGTTTTGCGCTGGTTCCCCAGCAATAATTTGGGATATTTACATCAGATACCCTTTTATGATTAACTACGCATTCCTTTGATATGTTTGTAGAAAGTTTGAAGAAATTTTGAATACATAGTGCTCAAGGGCCGCATTCGAGAAGCTCTTCATTCGTTCACAAGTCATAATTAATTGGCACAGGCTCTTATGAAAGGTGCAGTAGCTGGACTCTGTATATGGTCCCTTGGCTCCAATGCGCAAATCTTATCGTTCCTATGTGCTGTTCGCCATTGGCAGGCCTCCTTCGCTAATCACAACTGGCTGGCGTCAACTCTTAGCAACAGTTCTAGCGTAATAACTCTTTCTATGACTACGAGCCCAGATGTTTGGAGCTCTGTGCATATTAACCATACTAAGCGGACTCACCAGCGCACTCGCGAAAGTTTTGGCACAGGCAGTGAGGTGCGCGTACGGCTGCAGTACGCAAACAGACGCTGCCAAAGTTCTCGTAACGCCGCGCGAATTACAACTCCCACTAGATCCTTAATTTATGCTTCTGCAGTTGAGCGGGGCAATGTTGCCCTTCGTGGAGCCTCTATTGACAAAACAACTCTCATTTCCCGCCCGCAACCTCTCCGCTCGCAACCTCCCCGCCCCTTACTCTCTTCCCTAGACACATCCTAGGAGAGAAACGTTGCCACTGGGCAGAGCAGTGCTGACGGTTGCTTCATTTTGTCTTGGGAAGTCAGCTCATTAGGTGCCTGCTTGTGCGATGTGTGGCAACGCTAAGTGTCGACGCATGTTAGGCTCTCCTGCAAGGCTCGTTAGCCGTGCTTCTCGCGTGACTGGCAGGTCCTCTGCTGGAGGCGTCTTGCTCCCCGATGGACCCTCTCTATAGACGATGTTTTCTCTCTCGAGGTCAGGCCATGTCATACCTAAACAACTTTGGGTAAACGCTTATGTCTGTACGTACGCTCGTTGGCGCCAGGATTAGGCGAGAGGACAGCGCGCTCTTGAAGAAAGCGCTGCTATTCGCCAGCGCTTTCGGACACCGGACAGCGCGCTAAGCACGCTGCTCGTATGAATAGCGCCTGACGAACGGGTGACGAGGGTACCATCTGTGTGCAGACTGCTTGCAGGGTTCTAAATTTCGGATGCCGGCGAAGCTTGCTTCTTACCTAGAATCCTCGCACAGAAACACCGCATGTTCTTGGATTTGTTCAGCATAGTGCGGAAAGAGAAAAGGAGAAAATAGAGGGGGGGGGCGTAACCAGACGTACGTCTGGTTTGCTACCCTTCGCTGAAGGAAGGGGATAAAGAAACGAAAAGGGTGAGGGAGAAGATGAGAGAGAAAAAATGTAGGGGCGCACACCCGTAGAGGTACGCACTAAAGTCTATAAACAGTCGCAGAGATTGGTCAACTTGATGTACTTTAGTAACGTTCCCGTCGCTTTCTGCGCCAGCTACGTGCGCGGTTGCGGTCCAGGACATTCGCCTCCGAAAATGGTGTTGAGTCCGACTGGTTTAATGCTTCCCGGAAAGCGTCACCGTGGATTTAGTGCTGGAAACAATGACACAAAATGTCATCATAGAGTTGCACGAGACTCTTACCAGAGAAAGATGCGGCACTACTGTCGCTGAAAGTCTGAAAAATAATAATTCAGATCCCACGCACTGTGGGCCTCAAAAGCTTTCTGTGCTGTTTGCGTTGATTGACAATATTTGGCAGCTATGGTGACGGCATACGACAGTCGTGAGGTAATGCTAAATGTTACTATGCATGCGGCACTTGTTTTCACTTCTCAAAGTACGCAGAAAAAACGTACAGCCAGACGTGTTATATTGAGGTGTTCTTGTGCGTCATTGTTAGCAGCTTGCGCGAAGGTTAGCACTGTCATTTCCTCAAACCGCGCATCACATCATCACATCGTGGCTGAGATGTTGGTTTGCTGGACGGCTCCTCGCGTATTCTTGTCTTTACGTTGCGGTGATTTAATGTGGCTTTGCGTCTGCGCGCCGTGCGTCAGTTGTCCGGATGGACAAACCCGCACAGTGTTCATTTTTTAGAAATAGCAGAAACGTGCTCTGCCGCACGTCGAAATTATGTTTTTTTTTTCAGTTTACCCGCAATTTAGCCGTGCCTAATAGTAGCGTTTCATTTACTGAAACCCCAAATGAGCCACAATCAATTTTCTACTGAGTGTGCACTGACAGACAAGCCACGCTTTCTAAAGGGCCTTTCCTCTTTTTCGCGATTCTGCAATGCATAAAAGCTGCCACGAGCGAAGAGGGGCGACGTTGTTATTCACCCATTTCTTGACGACCGTTGGCTTTGCCGATTCTCTGTCTCGTCTCTACCGTTCTACCTATATTTTCTCTGGGCTATTGCTCTGAGTATAAAAAAATTATGGCGTTTTACGTGCCACAACCACTTTTTGATTATGAGGCACGCCGTAGTGGAGGACTCCGGAAATTTTGACTACCTGGGGTTCTTTAACGTGCACCTAAATCTAAGTACACGGGTGTTTTCGCATTTCGCCCCCATCGAAATGCGGCGGCCGCGGCCGGGATTCGATCCCGCGACCTCGTGCTCAGCAGCCCAACACCATAGCCACTGAGCAACCACGGCGCGTGACTGAGTATAAAGTTAAGCGTTGTAGCTTTTGCAATCCTTTTAGGTGGAGCTCAAGCGTAATTAGAGGCGTCCAGAGGACATTGTGTCGACGACCAGGGCATTCCAGAGAAGAGCACTGCACAGGTTCGGGCCTTGTAAATCGGCCTTGATGGCGGTCTTCGGTCGAGCCCAGGCTTGATGCTCAGGGGTTTGGCTCGGACTCGGCTTTCAGGCGGTGGGCTTGGGTCGGGCCGGGCTTGTTCTTCTGTACACTGCTAGTCCGGTTTCACATAGCTTGCGCATACATATATGTTCCAAATATTTTATCTAGAACGAGCAATGTTTAGGTGTAACAGTTGCGGAAGTTCTATCTGACATTCCGGGTTTGTTTTGCTGGTTCCTGCTGGGTTTATACGGAACGGCAGAGAAGTACTCGTACGTGAATAAGCCACTCGGTCCAGTTAACTTTTTTCTCTCATTGTTCAAATGTTTCACTAAAGCATTTTTTCTGTGCTTTTATTTGCATTCATTATTATCCCACATTTCTAACATTATTTTATAATTGCAGTAATGTAATACAGTAATCATGTCTATTATTATTTACAGTCGCAAGCGCCATGGCCGGCTTCCAAAGCAAGGAACTTTTGTGAAATCTGCCGCCGTTAACAAAAAAGAAAATGAAAACGGTCTGTGCGGAGTCTGATGACTTATTAACACAAGAAACCTTTTCTTGCCAGGGTTCTATCACGGTTCCCAGTTTTCACGTTACGCCAAATGAACACGTACAGCTGGCTCTCGTGCCTGCCCACAATGATGCATGCGCTGGTATTATTCGACTGGATGCGGCGAGAGCTCCATGGCCCTGCCCTAACATTGTTGCACTTGTGCAGGAACATATCGGCAAAGAAAGCTTACCAAAACCAAATTGCAGAGTTTAGCATTCCTAAGTTGCAGAGTGGTCGCCTGGTTGACGCCGCAGAGCACGACTCCGAACTAATTTTGAGCAACTAAAGTTCCAAGAGTGGTAAACAAGCGGCCTTGCTTTGCGCATTTAGCGGAATGCGCTTAGAAAATGGAGACCACGACATTCTGCTGCGAACCAGGTCGCCATGGCAACTCCTCCACCACGGTGGGCGAGTTCCTTAACAAGCGCTTCGACAGAAATGGGAAAACTGGGATATTGGGAGGTTCGGCGTATGGAGAAAAATAACTCGTTCTGTAGCATTGCCATTGACTGCATGCATAAAATTATCTTTCCTTTTTTGTACTTACGTCTTAGTAACAAAGCCGGGTCCTTCGAAACACAAGCTCCATTAATGTGAGCTCGCTCTTGATACAACCAATAAGCGACCAAAACAGAAACTGAGGTCCAATAAGCGCCGATCTTATCTTCCCTTCTTAAAAATTTAGCAACTCTTATGTGGTAATGTTCGAATTCAATAGAGCATTACAGGTAAGCACGAGTGATTATCTGAACAAGCTAGTGATGAGATAATCCCTCGTGATTCTAACAGCCCTAGTGGAGAGCCATTATCGTCTCCGAGCCGTCGCGCCATTATAGACAAAACTGGCTGTCCGCCCGCTGTTGTAGCGTCTTTGCAGGAGCTTGCTGCTCGCCTGATGGCGAACTTATTCCGACAGACCGCACGTTTTTATCGACACAATAAAAACAAAAGATGTTGGCGAACGAATTTCAGAGCTCGCGTTTCCTTGTCTCATGAAGACTTCGCGTTAAAGAGATGCATTCTTTGCAAGCCCTACCAGACTTTCCTTACAGTGGCTGCTGGCCTCGTCCTGCTGTCTTGCCAAATATATTTGTGAATATATATACAAAAATACATGAATATAGCGACAAAGTGGCTCATAAAGGCCTTGTATGCTGACCAAGTATGGCCACCTCCCTTCTGCGTAAAAAAAGTAGCTTCTTACGTAGAAACTGAATAAAAATGTCGGCGTTATTTATAAAGCACAGCAGTCTGTTAATAGAAATGGTTAATATTATATTTAATGAATTATTTTATCTATTTTCTTTAATTTAGCCATTCGGTATGTGCCACTCGGGGTATGGATGGAAACAATTTTATTGTATATCCACCACAGTTTAACGACTGGGGTTCAGGTCTCCCATGAGGGGACTTCGAGGCCTTGCCTCGTCCCCGCTACTCAGGGTATATCTGTTCTTAACCAGCCCTCCAAAATGGGTATTTCCAACTGTAACACAAGAGGTACAGAATTACGAAATGTTGCTTTTCTGTCGATACACCTGTCATTGCAGAATTGTACGCATCGCCGTTATCTGTACATCATTTATTAACGACATCACTTAAGCTTACCTTCGCATAAATTTCGACATCGGCGGAAGTTTCTTCTCTTTTCATTTTTTTTTTCATCTAAGGTGCTATAAAATCTGATATTCATGATATACATTTAACACGCGCTTAAAGCTTCCTATACTAATAATATAGCATACATACACAAACACAGCATACGTAAAACAAACAATACAACATTAGCAAAAACGCTTTCAAAACTCTGTCCATTTTGAAGGTTGGTTGTTGAGGCTTGGAGTCCTATAACGACACAGAGACTGGGAGGGACGCCGTAGCTGAGGGTACCAGATAAATTTTGGCAATTTGGAGTTTCTTAACTTACAATCGACATTCGACTGTTGCCGCCGTGGCTGGAAGTTGAACCCACGAACATATGCTCAGTGGCAGAGCTCTACAACGGCTAAGCAACTCTGATGACTATAAAATTACGACGTCTTTATGTTCAGTGATAATAAGGCCGGTAATATTAGGGCAATAATTTATTTAAAAACACATATACTTACAACCTATTTTAACTTTCTAAATAAGAAAGTATAACGTTCCGCAAGCTCTAAGAAGGACACCTATAGTTAGCAACAAGCACAGCTGAAAATGTCCGCTTTTGGTTTGGTAAGTTGCACAGAACAATTTTGAAAGCTCGAATGAGTAGTATAAATGAGCACGTTATTAGTTATTTACGAAGTATAATAAGACTGCCTGCTCAAAGAACAAAGAAAGAAAGCAGCAGAAAAACAAAGCAGCAGCGCTGTGTCTGTTATCGCTGTACTGAATGCCAGGGCAATTATATTTCCTCTCAGGAAAATATCACCCCTGCTGAATCCGTAATTACACGTTTAGTGGGGCACCTGAGAGCGGCGAGAGATGATTGCAGCTTTCAGTTCTGGTGGCTGATTTTCCGAAAGCAGTTCCCACAATTTGTTTTATTACTGTTGTATTACTATTTCATTACTGCGCGCTTTTACTACTTTGAAGCTTGCAGCGTCTGGGATGCCTGTGCTTAAAGTGTCAGCTGACGAAGGATAGAATTGCTAAAAGTCATTACTGGCTAAATGAAGCTCGTTGTTAATCAACATTCCTTGCCCATTCATGACAACCAGGGAGGGTAGTGTCCAAATAGAAGACTAATCCTCAACTGTTCTAATCGATGTCAACCTTACGGCGGTAAAAAAGAAAAAAAAACAACTAATTTATGCTGTTACTCGTTTAAACATCTCAGTAGAGGTGCCATCGAAATAGAGTGCGGAAGATACAGCGATACAAACTTAATCATGACCGCACTTCGCACAGCTTACTTCGCATCCAAATGCAGGGGCTAGCTTTATTAAGGCAGGCTCCTCCACAGAAACTCCTAAATAGGACAATATTTCCTTTAAATTATAACGTCCATAACAGTGCACGGTTTTGTTGCGACCAAGAGCAGCAGGGGTGACTTGGTCATTTGTTCTCCTTCTCTTAGACAGCACTAACTTCAGTTCTGCCAGGGCATTTATCGGAACGGCGACGGCGTTGAGGGTTCTTGTAACCTGACTTCGTATGCACTATATCACAGCCAGGTCTTCATTCCAGTCTCAAACCCCATAATTTGAGCGGCCGGCTCGCCATAAGAAATGATACATTTTGCTTCTATTGTCAATGGTGCACGTGTATTTTTACCCTTTCGCAGTGGTTCTCTTAGTGCGTACTGTTTCAGTGCGGATACTTTACCTTCTCGTTCTTTTACGTTTTTAACAGCAGCCATGAACATGTTTCTCATGAATTCGAAAATTTTCGCTTCTTCATAACACTTCGGGGAAACCTTTTTATCCAGGGAAAAATATGCTTAGTTTGCGTTAAAGCAGTAAAGACACTGCTTCATAAAATACTATTTCAAGTGATGAAATCCTACTGCGCGGGCTACGAGATGATTCAGAGCAGGAGTGGAAGGACGCGAGAAGCGGCTTCTGCGCCACTGACTCTTTTTTTTCTTGGTAGTTGTTACTCACTGGCCAGCCGCTTTCGGTAAATTTTAGGACTCGGCGAACATTCAAAGTTTCGAATACGAATAGAATAATTCATTATTCAAATTCGGATGTAAAAAAAAAACTATTTGTACGCATTTCAAAAACTTACCAAATATTTCGCAACAACCTAATGCGAAAGGCTCATTATTGTTATCCGTATGCTACACAAATAATTGCAACTCACCGAAAGTGAGAGATCACGAGCGCTTTGCATGCAATAAAAAAAGCGTTAGTGCAAGCCTTGTTTTTCGTTTCGCGGCAGAAGCCCACACGACAATTTCTGATTTTTGGTTGTTATCTCTCATTTAGTGTTTCTGTCCGTCTATTAAAAAGCAGTTTTATTTTTTATACTACAACTAGTGATGTTTCGCACGCGACAGGAACTATTGGAAGCTTCTACAGCGCACAAATCCTTCAGCAGCTTTTCCTTCCTACAAACTTGGAACCTTTCTTTGGCAATAAATTATTTAGCGCTCTTGGAAAGTGTGCCATAAAGCTGTTATCCTTACTTGAAGAAATTGTTTGCAATCATACAGAGCTTCCAAGCTTGCACGAGGGTATTCGTGTACCTTATATTAAAATACGATTCGTGATTTTGTGCTTAAAACTGATGTGTTTATTGTTAGTTGTATTTTTTGCACTAGTGCGTAGAGGAGTAGTACCTCATTCTGTGGAAATAAACAGTGCGCTGTAAACAACATATGCTACAACTATTCAATATTGGATATCTGATTCGATATTGGGTAGCTTACTATTCGTACTCGATTCATATTCGAAAAACTTAATTTTCGCCCATTTCTAGTAATCTTGCGTTCGGTAGCATCACTGGCCGGCGTGAGTTCCTACGAAGAACATTAGCACAATAACTAAATTATGTATTATTCCTCCTTCTGCATCTAGTGTTTTCAGCGAATGTTCAATTCAAATTCTTCGGATTTAAAAATGTTTCCATATATACATATTTCTTCACAAGACTGCTGCCCAAATTCTGTCCAGTCTAATTGATGGCCTCACCTCCACTCTTTTCTCATTGTTTTCAGGCAAGATTACAGAGGACGCTAGCAAACCAGCACGGGAAAACTCGCCGACTTCGGAACGCCCCAAGGCGTGCGCTTATGACGTTGACGACACGTCAAGTGCGCTCCACCTGTCCACGGCTGAGGCGTCACTGCAGCATTCAGCTGCAGAGGCCCAGGTACCGGAAACTTTCCGCTTACTTGCGAGATACGAAATATGAGATATCCGCTACGAGGCGTGGGCACGCCTGCATTTTGCTTTCCCACGTGCACAGGGCACTCAGGGCAGGTGTTTCCCTCTGGCCGCTCAGCTGCCACGCGCGGCACCGCGGTCTTTACCATCCTTTGTTAGAAAACTTCGAGCGCCGGCCCTATCTTGAAAGTGATGTGCGAGATGAGTGCAGTGCCTAGGTGCGCCGAGCGCTGATAGCTTCGTTTGAACTTCGTGTGCGCTGTATTTTCGCCGCTTAGTTCGCGTTTATGCGAGCGGCAGCACAAAGGTCAATTCGCTCGTTGCCGCTGCGGCTCTTCCTCACGCCAGTGTTTTGACAAGTGTTCACGCTTGTCTAATGAGATGTGTTTATATTTGCCTGTGCGCGCGTGACGGCATGCTTCATGATGTTCATGATGTCAAAAGAATTAAAGCACAATTGAAGACGGTAGACGGCCCGTCAGGTTACTACGTGACGATGTCGCGTAACGTCATTGCATTAATCACCGAAACCTTACCGGCCAGAGATGACAAGGCCGCCTGTGACAAAGATAACGTCACCCATCGAAACGTGGGCCAGCCTGTCTGAGACTGGTTCATACATCTTTTATCCCACTAAGAATGGTTCAGAAATAGTTAAGAAACAATGTTAAGAAACGAGCTGAGTTGCCACGAACCAAACACATGCTTACGAGAGCCAGTACGTTTACTGCAAGCTTGCACTTTGACGGTTCATACGCTCGACTTTTCGCGATGCATCTGTGTTAGCACGCGCTGCTGGATCAGTATTCCGCGGTACTACTGCAGAGGGGCTGCAAACACCACGCAGGAATACGATATACCAAGCGGGCACTTAATTAAATCACCTTCCTTTTTGTATTAGCAGCGAGCCACTTTCCATATTATGTGCGGGCGCTTATTGAGCGAGCCATGTTTGATGTGCGACCACGCACCGTTGCTGTCCCGTAGGATATGAAGCCCGATCCAATACCGAGTCGCTGTATGTGTAGTTCCTGCGTGACACACTGGCGCCGACGCAAAACCGAGCACGTCGGCCGCTGTTGCTTACACCTCGACGTAATCTAGTTACCCTGTCCGGCAGCTTCTTTTTGAGTGACAGTCGCGGCTTCGGTAGCAACCCGACTTTCTACTTGCGACCGCGTCCACTGCCGCCTTGTCAACCGGATTATTGCGAGGAAACGGATGTGTGTCCGGACGCTCTTGCTTTTCCTCGTTGTTTACAATAAGACGATGCCTACCTCGTAACCTTGCCACACGCGGGAACACATTTAGAGCACGCTGCTCGCAGAGTAACAGCCATCCGTCCTTGCAGGGGACGGCAAAAGCGGAGCCCTATTTCCCCAAGGGGCGCTAATGTACATGCCTTGTTCTTTGGGACACGAACTCGTGTTCTTAACGCAATATAGGTGCACGATTGGTTCGTAATGCCAAGTGCCCTGTTGTTTCAGCGAAATACGCGACAAAAATAAAGTTTTGTCGTGTAAAGAACATCCTTAGCGAGGCTACAGAGTTAATCATTGTTTAGAATCTAGCGTAATACGTGGAAACAATGGCACAGGGGAAAACGAGAGAGGTATGCGGATGTGTAGATCATTGCCATTGTTGTTGATAGTGGGTTACTTTAATTATTTATACGCGTCCACAAATTTACGTTTGCGCTTCAATACCTTCGACTCTGTCCTCGGAGGTGGACATTCCGTGAACTGTGCGCGCGCATATTACGCAGAAACGCTAGACTGCAATTATCATCATAATCGTCACTGCTATAAACGCACTCCTTTATCGCCCTGCGCCATTTAACCCAAATACCTTCCCCAGCGTGCCGTAGCAGGCTAAATTCACGTCACTCAGGCGGATCGCCATTCTCCCTTTCCACTTCCTCCTCCTCCTTCTCTGTCTCGACCCCGCACGTTTATCGCAAGTACCACTTGATGCAATACACATACATACACAGCAGACGATATCCGGTTCACGACTGGTGAAGTGAACTACTCGTGGATAGTGGGCAGTGTAGTCTTGTGTGCTCTTCACGCCAAAACTGAGCGACAGGTATGCAAAATGCACAATAAAAAAAGAAAAATGTTAGCACGGAAAGCAATGCAGAAGCTGTGTTTAGTATCGATTGTGTCTTCTTTTTTCTTCTTTTCATTCCTTCATTGTGTCTTTAGTCCTTGGCTAACAAAAAGCCATGCCACCGCTATATTACCGAGCTCAGCCACTCAGCGCGACGGCTGATCAGAAAAGAACATAATGGGAGGAAACGAATCCTAATAAAAAATACGGTCTCAGAATCCATTTCACTGGCTTTCACCGATCCCGGGTCACTTTGACGCGTCACTATACTCTCGCGACCGTGGCAGTCGATGCGCCGTCACGCAGAGTCTCGCAGATCCTGGTATTCTACGATATTTGTGTAGTGATCCTACAGAAAAGAGCCTAGAAGTGTTTCCACATAGCAGGTAATTGCATTTTTTTATTGCACGGTGATTACTTCACGTACTCAACAAATCACCACCTTGCCGGCTCAGACAATGCCGTTAACTACAACGTGACACGGATAAAGGTCCTTGCGGATTGTTGCAGCGACGTCATGATCAGTCCATAGTGCCATTTAAAGAAGAAAAGAAAAATGTTCATTCGCGCGGCGGTATAAAATTCGCAATGCTTTCAAAACTGCGTGTACTAAATTATTCCAAAATATCAGACACTCTACGATTCTTCTAGGTTACGTGTTGATCCCTGACTCTTTTTCAGATGTCGGTGCTATAATCGCGGAAGGAATTGGCAACGGCGTACCATGATAGCAAACGTCTCGGAAGCACTCTCGCCTTGGATTTTTCTCGGATGGATTGTTCAGTGAAGCAACGAGCAAAAACACAAACAGTGCCATTGTTGTACGTGAAGGCTAATGATGGAAACATTTCGTAAGTAAATTTCCCGTTCTCATCGCTTTTCTATGGCAATACAAAAGAAGGGCGTTCATGAGAACTTGAAAGACTAAAGGCTTTCTCGCCTTCAGAATTTGCCTCCCGCAGAGAAATATTGTACTCTTCCTGCAAAATAAACACGATTGATTTGATTTGATTTGAATTGTATGTGAAATAGTACACATAATAAAATTCAGAACAGTTGTACAAAGTTCGAGCAGTTGGTTTGAGTTCATGAAGCATTGCAATAAGAAAAGACAGGACAACGCGCCTTTGATAATGTCATTTTAATTCCGGCGTTTTACGTGCCACAAACATGATCTGGTCATGAGGCATGCCGTAGTGGGGCACTCCGGATTAATTCTGACCAACTGGAATTCTTTAGCGTGCATCAAATGTGCGCTACACGGGCGTTCTTGCGCTTCTCCCCCGTCGAAATGCGGCGAGTTCCTTTCTCGTCTTCCTTGCTTTGACCTGTATTTTTGCACGATACACGAAAGATTGAATTCAGTCCCCATCGATATGCGGCCGCCGTGGTCGGGCATCAAACCCGCGAGCTCGTGCTCAACTGCAGAATTTCGTAGGCAGTGAACCACCGCGACAGGTTGTGTCAATAGTCCAGTTGGCGGCGTCATTGCTGAGACTATACTTGTTCTGGCAAAACTGAAGAGATTTGCTCTGAGTTTGACAAAGATGTCTGATAAAAGCTTTTTTGTATGTAAGGAGCGGGAAGGAAGTCTAGGAAAAAAGCTGCACAGATTTCAGGTGATATATGCCTAAGCATCAGGGTTCCTTTCGACATCATTATTATTGCGAAAGCATTATACGCCACATTACACGAAAATCCGTCGGCGATACTGTGTGACCGAAAGATCATACCAAAACTGGTCGATGGCGCAAAGAGTAAAAACATGTGCGAAAATGCTCGGATTGACGTCAACTTTCTCAAGGAAGTTCCTGTGAACAAAGTAAATTACTGGCTTTGAAAATAAAATTTTATGCATTTCGGCCTCGGTGGGAATCGAATCCGGGCCTCCGGGGTGCGAGAGGAGCACGCTTCTCCGGTTCTGGCTGACTACTAAAGGTGAGCCTAGTGCGTGCGTTCATGAGCGTGTTCATCACGTTCTGAGGTCTGCAAGCGGTATAACACTTTCGCATTCCCACTCGTAAACAGTGTTAAGTGTCTTTGTCGATATTTTTTTTTCTGTGAGAACCATAAGCTATGTAAGAGATGAGGTTTAATCGCCTTACAATGATGACAGCTGTTCGTTTTCAAGTGGCAGTAATAATAATATTCATTTGTAGTCATTGACAGACAGACAGACAGACAGACTACCCGCCGTGGTTGCTCAGTGGCTATGGTGTTGGGCTGCTGAGCACGAGGTCGCGGGATCGAATCCCGGCCACGGCGGCCGCATTTCTATGGGGGCGAAATGCGAAAACACCCGTGTACTTAGATTTAGGTGCACGTTAAAGAACCCCAGGTGGTCGAAATTTCCGGAGTCGTCCACTACGGCGTGCTTTATAATCAGAAAGTGGTTTTCGCACGTAAAAACCCCATAATTTAATTTTTTTAAAGACGGACGGACGGATAGACAGATAGATAGATGGATAGACAGACAGACAGACAGACAGACAGACAGACAGACAGACAGACAGACAGACAGACAGACAAAGCTTTTGTTTCTATTTCTCAATCTCCCACTATAGCATCTCATTCTTTGATTCTTTCGTTTTCCCTTTTGCAGATTTTGACCATCAAGAGGCTCCTTCGAACTTCTATGAGAAAAAAAAAAAGACAAGAGAAAGACGATTGTTTCGAATAAGAACGCCGCGCACAGGAGATTTCTTGTGTTTCAACGCGCTCAGCATCGAGGAACAGCTGTGTCAAGACACGGAGCACAAGAGAAGATCGACTCTTCCGCGACAAAAACGCGAGTTTGTGGGTGTTCGCTCCGTTTATGAAGAGACAAAGCGACATGATATCTGAGAGCGAGAAGTTTTTTTTTTATTTTGCTAATATCACGCAATTTCTTATATATTCATGGTTTCAGAAACAAACCCCGTTTCCTTCGCGAGAGGACTTTGAAGGTGCCACATATTAATAAAGCTGCATGCTTTAAGAAGTGCCCGTAGAAAAACACTGCGCAAGCTTAATGGCACCCTTTCGATTGTGCGTGGCAACGCCATGAGGAAACGTTTGTACTCTCTATCAGCTCTAATTTTGGCTGTTGAGCTGTCGATTATGTTCTCATCTGTGTTTTTGACAGCTTCGTTCATTATCGAATGAGCCACCATGGCCTACGTACAAACATGACTTGTGTGCAACTATAGCTTTTGGGTTGGAAACATATGTCTTCAGGTTTACGATGTGTTCTCGTCCCGTGTGTACCAAGTGAAACCCCTCCCCCCCTTCCCCCATTGAGAGCATTACTTTTCCAAAACGGACGTGACTGAGTGGTATTTCTACAGCATAAATATGTGTCAAGATACGCATGCGCATCAGTATCTACCACTGTATTGTGACGTCGGACTCACGGAGCAGTCTGGGCACGATTTCATTGCTTCCAAAACAATCACAAAAGTGCATAAGCAGCACCAAGAAGACTGCATTCGTCGGTGGATTTTACAAAAAACAAACCCTATTTTTCGTAAAACTTTAGCCTTATAAGTGTTACTTAATGCTGCAGTGTCAGTTCTGCGCACGTTTTATATTACAAAGGCCGCTCCAATAGACAATGCATTGTGTTGTCTCCTACTAGGGCCACGTCTCTACTTAGACCACAGTATATCACGGCACATGATCTCATTAAGCTGAAATGGATAATGGTTTTTCCAGCATCTCGTGCTCGCCCTCTGCGCAGACAGCAGCAAGACACCTTCTCTACTTGTTAATACTTTCCGTGAGTAGCCTTTCGCTTAGTACTTGGTAATACGAAAAGAAGACAATTTTGCCGTGTACAGATAAGAAATAGCGCTGGGTTACTAGAAGTGCTATGTTTCTCATATTCCCAAGGAAATATGTGTGCAGAAGCGTTATGCATGTCTACAGCATAGGTAACCTTCAGGGCTAGCGGACAATGAGCCACTGGAAAATCATCAACATCGTGATCATTGTGATATATGTGACTCTTTATATGGCTTTCATATATCACGAAAAGTCACTTGATTCAATAGAAATACCAGCAGTCAATCGGCATCAATAGGTACTTGACGTAGGAAGTTTGTGCTCATCTCTCTAGGTGTGTAGAGAGGCAACACGTAGACCGTATGCAGTATCACGAAATGCTTGAAAACAAGCGAAGGCATCGACCGAGGACAAACGTTGCAAGGTGCCACCACAGCGTACATATTGATGCGCAGTCATGATTTCACATGGGGAGGTATCACATTCTTGCTTGCTTATGCGATTATCTCTTACGCAATTCTCACAATGGGCTTAAACACTTTGAGACAGCACGACAAGAATAAAGGCTGAGAACTTCAATATTTCATTATTCTTAAGTGTAAGTAGTAGAATGCAAAAAGCAACGGGATGAATGCTGGACTGTTTTTTTTTTCATCTAGTCCATCTCTCGGTTAGCGTTGTGTTACTCAACACGAAGCTACAACAATTCCTGCAAATATCAGTTCTGTTAAACATATCGTTGGTTGTGAATAATATGCATCCTACATTACAAACGAAGATGTCATCAAAGTGCGCTCGCACACGTATACTGGAACGATCCAGGCCAGACGTTCAAGAATAAAGATTTTTCAAGAACGTGCGCGTCAGCGTCTCTAATCCGTATTTTGAAAGATCCATCTCAACATATCTCAAGTTTCAAGCCACTGGAACGGAGTTCACAGTCATATGAAAGGGATCTATATCGCCTAAAATATGTGCTCTGTGGACCTTCAAGCAAGCGTAGTTCACCACGCTCTTGCCTACACAGACCCACACGAAGTCTGGACACTGGGACCAGTTAGAGGTTCCTGCTAATGACAGCGCCACTGTCGTAAGCTTTGTTTTGCATCCAACACAATGAGCACTTGGTTCGTTAAAAAAAAAAAACACTGCTGCCTTCGCCGAGCGACACAAATTTTTGTTGCCCATACTTTCACCAAATATGGAATAAAAAAATTCGCCTATGGTTATCATACTCAATATTGCGAAATTTGAGCTTTGTTTTCATTTCGCGATATATTGAGGCAAAATACAGAAGAGAGAAACATAAAGGGAAAGGTAGGGAGTTTAACCAAGGACATGCCTGGTTGGCTACATAAACTTGGGGAGGGGAAAGGAGAAGAATAGGTAAGGAGGAAAGAGAATGGTTGAAGTTTCGTGTATCCTTAATTATATTAAATGGTAAGTCATTCGCAGTGGAATGTCCACAGTCGGAAGCGTTCGTACTGTCCAGTAGCCTTCAAGAATTGCAAACGGGCTTTTGTGGCCTTTATCATGCAAGAATGCAGTGACCATGGTCCCAGAATCTTTTCCAACGAGAGCACTTTATTATTTAATAGGCTGAGTTTAGCTTGATGCAAATAATTTGAGAGACATGTAGTAGAGTCGGCAATAATCGAAAATCTGATCGGCGGGTCAAGCGCGTCGGCTTTCATACTTGACTCGTCGAAGGTTTCAGTGTAATAGCTGTGCCGCGTGGCTTCCAGAAAGTACTACACAATTCGCTTCACACATACAATCAGATGAAAGTAATCGCAAAGCCTGAGGATGGAAACAAGCGTGAACGAAGCGAAACTAAGTAAAACAAATAAGCGTGAGCGATAGCTGACGTGAGCAGACGATAGTACGAAATAAGGGGTCAGGCTGAGATCAGACACGAGTACGCACCGAGCGGTCGCGTGGGTCCGCATGATACCAGTTCCCCGCACTCACGTCACAGAAGGGGTCGCTCTCATTGTTCTCCACCAATCGCGGCTCGCGTTTTATCAATTATATGGACACTCCAAGCGCATTTATGCCGTCGCCGTTGCTATCACCGTGATGCTCCGTATAAAGTCCAAACATAACATGGTCGCCACACGCCGTACACTGTATGTGCGAGTGAAAGCATGCGAGGGTCAGCTGATGATCATGGCTCATTCTTGCAAGTGATCTGCGACGTGGACAAAGTCCGAGCCCGTGTGATTTTCATCCTAGCACGTCCTCATCTTCATAGCGGTCTGCCAGTGCCGGTGGCTTCGTATGCGCTGTGCTTTCGACGTTTTGTTCGCGTTGCCGCGAGAGACAGCACAAAGGTCAATTCGCTCGCTGCTGCTGCCGCGCTTCTTCACTCCAGTGTTTTAACAGCGTTTCCGCGGTCATCGAGCGAGATGCGTTCATGTTTACCTGTGCGCGCGTGACACCATGTTCGTTAATTTACCTAGTAAGCGAATGTTTGCTACTTCAAACGGCCAATGAAACTAATATTCTTACTTCGCATAGCTTACATGATGCTTCGCCTTTCATGCGAAACTGCGGTTTTTTTTCATCCCATGCTCCTCATTCGCGCTTTCATCTTTCGCTGTGCTCGTTTGCTCGGCTACGCCGCTGCCGCCGACGCTCGACGACGGAACGGGCGCCTAAAAGCCGCGCTGTAGAAACTAAGAACGACGGAGTGCTTTGCAAAGTTTTGAATATCATAGAGTCTCCTGTGATATTCTCGAGGGAACTCAGGTGCTGCGATTATTCCGCCGCCATAGGAATGATGGTTAATACATGGATTTGTCTGACCTTCAGGCTTTTGGCTTCCTACACTCTTGTGGCTCCGTTTATTACGCTTGATCTGCCTTCATTGGCCTGAATTTCAAGGTAATATACGACTTATTTTAAATGCATAAGACAATAAAGTTCCGCGGAAACACATAATCGCTGCTAACTACAGTGGTTCCGCTTATCCATGCATCTGTCGCGTAATGGTTTCAATATAGGGCTTCAGTGCTTAAGCACCTGTGTTCGAATGCTGTGGTCGGGTAATTTGATGATATTTATTTAATCATTTACACCACAGTGCTTTCTTGAAAATGATCAGTTTGCAAAATCAAGAGGCCGTTTAAAGCCAGAAGGACGAAATTTGGGCAAATTAACGTACTGCCCATCATTCCCATGCTGGCTTAAAAGCCCTGCTCGCAGCTCTCATAGGCACTAGCGCCATAGTTCCCTTTCCTTCCTTCCCTCTCTCTCTCTCTCTCTCTAGTAATTGTAGGAAACTCTATGGCAAATACGGTTGCATCAAGCGGTGGTCGCAAGCAGAAACAAGCCGAATCCGTGGTCGAGCCAGTATTGGCTGCGTTTTCACTGAGTGCGGTTTCACGCCCACTTTTTTTTCGCCATTTAAGTCCTAAGTGTCGCGGGTATGATTTCCTCGTACTTTCAATGGCTTGTAGGAATTCATACGAAACAGATGTTGCGGCCGGTGCACACATTCCTGGATAATGAGAACAAGTCCAAGTGAGGTAAGACTTTTATTGTTTGAAGGAAGAGTTTCTCTTCTTGGAGCCTGCAGTGCATCGTTTCCATTTACATTTTTTTTTCAGTAGCCACGTCACTGCTGCATCTAAAATAAATTATACTGGGTGAGAACGAGCATAATTGACAGTCCAGTTGCTCCCACAAGCTTTAATTCAACCATGGACGTGTAGGAAAAATTTAACGAGGGACTTATAGCGATGGACGTTCTTCAGAGAAAAATGACAGATCTAGGAAACAGCGATGGACAGGAAAAAAAAACACCATGTCGTATATAACACGTGCTGACTCGATCAGAATTAATAATAATAATAATAATAATAATAATAATAATAATAATAATAATAATAATAATAATAATAATAATAATAATAATAATAATAATAATAATAATAATAATAATAATAATAATAATAATCAGCAGCAGCAGCAGCAGCAGCAACAACAACAAAATCGTATGTCGACTGGAGGAAACTACTCCTGTCTTGCGCTGGCTGGTTTTGACTTGCGCCTGCAAATTTCCTCATTTTATAGCCCCACCTAATTTTCTGCCGCCCTCGAATGCGCTTCCCTTCCCCATATCGTCACTGCGTGGCGTCACACAGTCGCCGTCATGGCGCTGCGCTGAAGGGCGACCTTGTCAAGTGAGTGACATAGCAACAACAGAGGATAAGGAATTATGTCACATAGAGGCAAACTAAGGGAACTTTCATAATGACAACTAGAGATGTTGAATATACTTGACTTGAGAAATACAGTGTGTCGATAAACTTGCATGCTAATCGCATCACTATTGCCAGTGATCGTGGGATAAGTTCTGCTGGATTTCTTTTTTGTTTTGTTTTTATCGGATCGAATGGACTGTGTGATCGTCTTTGACTACATCCTGTTTTCCACTCGAGCTTGTGTTCATACTACCTTCTAGTTCTATCTCTCATAGTTCTTTGCCTCCTCCGCTTTCCCTGTGTAAGGTATCTGACTATATTTTCCCCCGATTAACCTCTTTACCTTCCTTTCCACACAATCCCTTTCTCTTTGGTCACTAGAGTAGAGACGCCGTAATGACGTTTACGACCTCGAGTCATCTGATATGATTGACGTTTCTGTAAGATGCCGCCAACGGAGTGCGGTCGCTGTGACCAAGGAACCAACTCGTGACTGCAAGAATATACAAAAGAAGCACCCGCATTTGTACAACCACACCAGGTAGTGAATAAAAAAAAAGAAAAAAGAAAGCTATGCTTGGTATAAACGTTCTTGCCTGTTTATCTTTGCTTGTGCTATCGTGGTGCAACGAATCAAGCGTACATTTAATACCAGTAACTCCCATCCCTACTCTATGCATTTTGGGATCAGAAGAAAGGAGGCAGATCTATTACTACCACTGTTTAATGTTGTTTATTACAAGTAAAAACAAAAACAAGAAAACTAGCACAAAAAAGCCCAGTAACTGAAATATTGAGTTTTTTGCTAGAACGTGTACTCAAAACAACAAGCATTCTGCTCCCAGAAGGGTGTTGTCGTTTGGATGTTGGTAATTTGAGCCGCTGACCAGAGCTGCACCTGTTCAGCACCGTTTCTTTCCTAGCGTTTTATTAATTTGATGTTACTACCTAAGTTGCAGACAGTGTAGCGCTTCTCCACGAATATGAATGGTGCCCGCAGAGACGTCTAGGTTAACTGTCGCCAACGCTTCGTGCTGGTAAAAGACATAGCAATGTATGTACTAACGCGTTTCTGAAAAAAATGTCAGAACGCACGCCGTTTCGTAAAATTTGGTAAGCGCTTACATTCCTCCGCTTACGCAACTTCTTTTACAGTAACTTAAAGCTGCGGCATGTCCGACGTTTGGTTGCGCTGCGCACTTGAGGCCTCTACGCGAATTCTGCTGCTCTAAAGCCCTGAAGATTGAGAGGCTTTAGTGCTTTGCGCTCTCCTAAGCTTCGGATCTGCAGACACAAGGGCTACAAGAACGATCTTGCAAAAGAGTCCCGGGCAAATCCCCTCAAATCCCCACCCCACCTCGGGGCCGTGCGTTCCGAGCATAATGCATCTCAATCTTGTCAATTGTTTATTTCAGTATTGCAGCACAGTTATAATACTGCATTCCCTTTGATAACCGTAGTTAAGTATAGGAAAGAACCAAAACAGGGGATTGTAAACGACCTCCATTAGCGTGTTAAACAAAAGGGAAAATGATAAAGTCAAATTTATAAAGACACGTGCCCAAATTTTACAAGAATTTAAGAAGTTTAGGAATCGGTTAAGCATGGACATTAGGAAAGCTAAGTTCCCGTTTTCCGGATGCAGGTTCGAAATTTCTTCCCAAAACAGCCGCAAGACATGGTTGGTCTTTCATGAATTGACGAACACACCTGCGGCAGGTTTGCCATTAGAGTTATACGTAAATGGCATAACATAATGTGGTAATTCCTTAGCCAATTTGCTGAACAATTATTTCATAAGTGATGAAGCAACTGAGTCCGCGCCTCCCGTACTGCCAGAACGACGCTGTTTGACGTACTCGGGCAGTGTTGCAAAAGACACGATATTTTTTTTACTCTTATATCTGAAGATAAAACTCTGTATATTTTGGAATCTCTTGAAAAGCAAGTCAGCAGCAGGAGAAGATGTCATAAAGGCTGTGCGAATTGAGGCGGTTGCGTATGAAATTCAGAAGCCAATAAAGCACACTTTCAATGAAATGATGTCATCTGGCATTTTATCCGATAGGCTAAAAAAATGCTCGCGTGACTTTAATTCATGCAGTTGGAAAATAGAATGAGTTGGGTAATTACAGACGAATATCTGTGTTATCACTTTTCTCTAACGTTGCTAAGACAGTCTTGCACATATGCTTTAATTAATTTTTTATTAACAAAAATATAGTCACAGAACAACAACTCGCATTTCAAAAGGGCAAGTCAACAGAAAGGACACTGGTGGAAATTGAATATAAATTCATTGAAAATATTGAAAAAAGTTATTTAGAGTAAGAGCAATATTTAGATTTTATAAACGCATTTCATTCCGTCAAAGACGATATTTAGTTCCGTAAGATCGAAGCGTACGGCTTTAGAGGAAAAGCATAGATCCTTGTCAGCAGCTATGTACACCCTCGACTGCAATGTTCATTTGTATTCATGATGTTCAATCTGACAGAATCCGAATCAAATATCGTATGCCTAAAGGCTCTGTATTGGGTCCCTATTATTTTTAGAGTGTGTTAATATTCCTACTACTGTTGAGCCATTGATGTATGCTGACGAAACGATCGTATTCTTCTACGGGCTAACTTGCATGAAGGAGTTAGAAGTGACATCAAATAACTGGTTGTGCGAGGTTAAAGTATATACGCCTCCACTAATGATATAAGTATAAATGCAAGGAAGACAAAGCTTACGTTGGTTTCTCCCAAAAGTAAAACAACATACTACGCAATAGGTTTAAAATTTACATAAGATGACTCATTACTTGAGTTTGTGGATTATCATTGCTTTTAGGCGTCAATTTTCCGTCTTACTTAAGCTGGAAATGGCACGTAAACAGCGTTAAAATAAAGGACACCAAGCCCTTTGGCACGCTTGACCATTTATGTCATTTCTTACGAACTAGACTAAATAATGAATTGTATTTTTCCAGCATACATTCTCATTGCAGTTATTACATGTTGGGAATAGGAAATAAAACTGACAAGAATAATATTTCTGCGTTAAAAAAAAGAAAAAAATTAGACCACTGAACTCAGGAGATCACACTGATATGTCGGCGTTTATGCTAAAGCATAATATTCAAAATTTTTTTGCCATATTTATAAGTTTAAAATACCAATTAGATATATTGTGGAGTATCGAGAGACTGCAGTTCCTTTTCTCGTCGCTAACGTAAGCAAGAACACTGGTCATGATTTGTGTAATATACACATAGTTGTAAAAAGAGCGCGAACAAAGTATGGTAAGCAAAAAATAAGCTATCAAATTATAATTGTGTATGTTGAGCATCCTGCTATAAGAGTACGGGGATAAATAGGCGCAACTGCATGATATTTAAAATTGCATGTTTTGCTCACTTTTCAATCTTTAGGAATCCGGTAAGATATACGGTCCAGTTGCGTTACGGTTATGTCTGTGTGTTGCCGTCTCTATTAAATAGTGAACTCAGTGGACTTTTGCCTAGTTGGTTCATTGTTATAATTTTCTGTACAATGTTTTGCAACAATCTTTACTTAAGCGTGGCAAATGTTACTATCAATATTTTGTCATTTTGCAACAAGAAATGATTTCGTAGTTTTTTTACATATTCTGTGACATAACTAATTACTATTCATATCTGTAAAAAAATGTTTGTTCATTTTGTAACACGAACACAGCTGATGTCGCACCCAGCCCGAGCATGACTCCTTCATGAGGTTACTCACTTCCTTTTGTCCTGACCCGCGGGCAACGCCTTGCATTGTCCAAAAGACTTAATGAATGAAAGAGCTCTTACAATGTGTTGCATGTGTTGCACCAAAATCATCACATGGGCTGCAGTTAGATTTGAGACCACAAAACGAAACAAAGACGTACTAATACTTGACCCGGAATGTGCAGAACCATCTTTAATCCTGGCCTCCACAGGGTGCTTTCGTCAAATTGTTCCGTGTGTGCTTTGCCACTGCATTGGCAGCTAACTTCATTCACATCCGGCGACAAGTGACTGTCGTTCCCGTAGGCTTCATCAGACCTTACATTTGTGCGAGTGCTGTACAATCTCATCTTTATGTCTCAACTACACAGAAGCAGCTTTCAGGGAAAGATGAACACGAGCTGCAAGCTTAGAAAGAACCACGACGAAGTTCTAGGGCTCTCGAGAGTCACGAGCAATGCTAGCACATGATAGGCAAGAACGACTGATGTGGATAAAAAAGGAGGAAGGAGCAAGATTTGGTCAGAAGCAAAAAAGAGGAAAGGTGCAACGAGAAGCATGCGCGTCTCTATCTTTGCGGTGCGCAGGCAAAACTTCTCTAGTGCAGTGACACCACTCGATTTCCACATCGTTCCCGAAGGAATGGAGACACAAAGTCATCTGGGAGAACGCCGCTTTTGGGTCGCTTTCTGCACCCAATGATCAGAGAGTACCTGAACGGTGGAGAAGCCCCTAATGCGACTACGAAATGGAGGCCCATAAACGAATGATGCCAGTGGCGGTGAACACCGGTCGCCCAAGGAATGTGAGCGAATGTCTCCAGCCAGTAGCGTATGTTACGTGTCGTCATGACAGCCGACGGTGCCGCACAGGGAAAAGAGATCAAAGCCATGATCTGTGCCAATATGTCATTGCGAGGACGTGTAAGGTTTTTCTTGATTTATTATCTGCGTTGCTTCCGATTTCTTGTAACACCTATGTCACGTGTTACGATGTTGCTATGAGGGACAAGGCGTCGGGCAGCACGCGCTTACGCTGTACAGACACACTGCTGTGTTGCAGGCATGCACGCCCACACAGGTAGACGCTGCCATCCCTCCCCCATACCTACGCTTTCCCACTTCCCCAAACACACACACACACACACACACACACACACACGCACACACGCGCGCACACACACACACACACACACACCACTACCAGAGCCTTGAATTAAAGCTAGGAAAGTGAGAATATCGAAAATTTCACACAGGAATCTAATGGTCCCTGCTAATTGATTCGCATTCGGTGTGAGAATTCGTCATTCAAAATTGTGAAATGTTAATTTTTTGACACAATAATTAACAACGCTTATTGTAAACTAGAGGGAGAAAGAGCGATAGAAGTCGGGATAATTTTTGAATATTTATGCTACAGTAGAGCCGCCCGCTTCTTGAGTGAATACACAGGCACATAATTCCTGTTCATCCAATATATACCTTATATATAGAAGCTTGTTGATTTAATTTTTTTTCGAGGATGGCTGGCCTTACGACATAGGAAAATCAACAACTGAAAAAGAAAAGAAAAAAATACTTTATATGAATGCGACCTTGATGGTGAAGGAACTCCAGTAAGGCTCTGTAATTAAAGCCAGCTTGGCTCCACTTGATGAAGTCGGCATGCCGGTGCCTGTGGTGGTCAGACCTTCTGAGGAAGGGCTCCCGGATACGTTGTGTGCCTGGGCAAGTCCACAACAGGTGCTAGACACCCGCGTCCTGTGTCAGTGCCGTACAGTTAGGGCCGGTGGCGTCGTTCTTGACGAAGCACTTTCACATGCAAGGGAAAGCAGAGTTGAGGGCTACCCAAGCCCATATTATCATCAGGGAAACTTCCTCCGCCCTTGCGAGGTTGCGAGAGCACGTGCGTCATAAGAGCACGTGCGTGACGTCCGAGGAAATCTTTTTGGGTCAGGAAAACGTCGTTAATAAAATCTGGCACAACAGATGTCGGTGAACGAGTGTTCTTTTATTTTGTCATGTTATTTGTCCAGTCTAGCCATGTTTGCATATCCTTGAGACAACGTGGGGTGCTGTGGTATCACACTTCTTGGAGCTTTTGTATATATATTATTCTCTTTAGGAAGTTCTCGCATGTGGCTCCCTAAAGGGGCACTTCTCGCCCTTCAACAACTGCACATGCACCTTGAGACGTGCTGTTTCTTTACTTCATTACAGCCATTGTCATCGTGCTCCTAACAACCGAAAACAATTGTTTCTCATGTACAAGGTCCGTCTTGAAACAGTCATTCTTGAAACCGTGCGCATCAGAACCTCACTCAGTGCTTTTTTTGTGATCTTTTTCGTCTGTTGAAAAATTCCGCTCACGCAACTTTTTTGATCACCAGCATGTACACGTAAAATTACAGTTTTTGAACGAAAACTCGGTGTTCCCCTTTCATATTCACACACAGTGTCAACTCATTAAATGCCGAGACTTCCAATGACGGACAGAATTATATGTACATAGGTCGCCTGGTGTATCTAGGCCTCATTGTTTACCAAACGAAGTCTGCGAAAACTTCATATTCTTCATTTTTATTTTTTAAATAGAGAAATATTAAAGAAACTTGGCATAGGACAAAGCAAGATGTATGCACTGAAAGATAAACCAGGTAATATTAGAAATCTCTAAGATAGAGTAAAAGAAGCGGAAGAATTCTATACGGACCTGTACAATACCCAGACGAGTCAGGATACCTTCATTAGAAAGAGTAACGAGCAGGATACAGAAACTCCTCCTCTAACTAGTGATGAGGTCAGAAGGGCCTTGCAAGACATGAAACGAAGAAGAGCGGCCGGAGAAGATGAAATGACAGTCGATTTAATCAAAGATGGAGGAAACATAATCCTTGGAAAACTTGCGGCTCTTTATACGAAGTGTCTATCGACTGCAAGGGTCCCAGAAAACTGGAAGACTGCAAACATTATACTAATCCCCAAAAAGGGAGACGTTAAAGAATGGAAAATTTATAGGCCCGTTAGCTTACTCCCAGTATTATATAAAATATTTACCAAAATAATCACCAATAGAGTAAGGCCAACACTGGACTTTAGTCAACTAAAGGAACAGGATGGCTTAAGGAAGGGATACTCTACAATGGATTACATCCATGTCATTAATCAGGTTATCGACAAATCCGCCGAGTACAATAAACCTATCTATATGGCTTTCATAGATAACAAAGAGACATTTGATTCAGTAGAGATGCCAGCAGTCATAGAGGCATTACGTAATCAAAGAGTACAGAATGCTTACGTAAATACCTTGGAAAATATCTACAGAGGTTCTACAGCTACCTTAATTCTACACAAGAAAAGCAGGAGAATACCTATAAAAAAGGGGTCAGAGCGGGAGACACGATCTATCCAATGCTATTCACTGTGTGCTTGAAAGAAGTATACAAGCTATTAAACTGGGAAGGCTTAGGAGTAAGGATTGACGGTGAATATGTCAACACCTTTTGGTTTCTGAAGTTATGGGGTTTTACATGCCAAAACCACTTTCTGATTAGGAGGCGTAGTGGAGGACTCCGGAAATTTCGACCACCTGGGGTTCTTTAACGTGCATGTAAATCTAAGTACACAGTTGTTTCCGCATTTCGCCCCCATAGAAATGCGGTAGCCGTGACCGGGATTCGATCCCACGACTTCGTGCTCAGCAGCCTAACATCATAGCCACTGAGCAACCACGGCGAATGTCGTCGGTTCGCCGGTGACATTGTTCTCTTCAGCAACAATACAGACAAGTTGCAACAAATGGTTGAGGACCTTAACAAAGAGAGTGTAACAGTGGGGTTGATGATTAATATGCAGAAGACAAAGATTATGATGAATATCCGGGCAAAGGAACAAGAGTTCAGGATCGACAGTCAGCCTCTACATTCTCTGAAGGAGTACGTTTCCCTAGGTCAATTAATCACAGGGAACCCTGATCATGAGGAGGAAATTCATAGAATAATAAACATGGGTTGGATTGCATACGGAACATTGTCACCTCCTAACTGGAAGCGTACCATTATCATTGAAAACGAAGGTGTACACTCATGGCATTTTACCAGTGCTGACATATGAGGCTGATACTTAGAGGCCGACAAAGAAGCTTGAGAACAAGTTAGGGACCACGCAAAGAGCGATGGAACGAAGACTGCTAAGCATAACGTTAAGAGCCAGAAAGAGAGCTGTTTGGATCAAAGAGCAAACGGGTATAGAGGATGTTCTAAATGACGTCAAGAGCAAAAACTGGAGCTGGGAAGGTAATCTAATGCGCCGTTTAGATAGCCGTTGTACCATTAGGGTTACAGAATGGGTACCAAGAGAAGGGAAACGCAGTCGAGGATAGCAGAAGACAAGGTATAGAAATGAAATTTGGAAATTCGTGGGCGCTAGTTGGAGAGAGAGGGAGAGAGTCAAAAGGGAAGGAAAGACAGGGAGGTTAGCCAGTGTAAATACCGGCTGGCTATCCTGTGCTGGGGAAAGGGTAAAGGGAATAAAAGGAGAAAGAAGAGAGAGAAAAAAACAAGAAAAATTCACACAGTAACGCGATGTTACGCGCAACAATAGTCAAAGGCGGTCGCACAATTCACATGTCGGTAAAAACTTGAGCAAAGCCCTTAAGGCCTTGAGTGCCGAAACCCGTCTGGACCAGTGTCCTAGAGCTTTCTCTTCTGTGAAGGGGTGATTGTCCAGTTTTTCGAGCGTGGTCACGAGCACTTTTCTTGGCACATTGTAACGTGGACAGTCACAGAGGAGGTGCGCGATCGCCTCTTCGCAGCCGCAGGTGTCGTAAGCAGAGCTGTCGGCCATTCCAATGCGGAAGGAATAGGAGTTCGTGAATACCACGCCGAGCCAGAGGCGGCACAGAAGTGTTGCTTCCGCTCGTGGCAACCCTGGTGGAAGACGGAGTTGCAAACTTGGA